>NC_051186.1:39299459-39465067 GCF_013339695.2 Rhipicephalus sanguineus | reverse complement strand
TCGCTGTAGTATAAGAAAGCAGTGAAAGAGAGGCGATGTGCACGGCATCTGCGTCTCAGGATAGCGCGCCTCGCAGTCATGCGCTCCGGCCAAGGGGCGAGGTTGGGGGCGGGAGTGGGAGGTTCCGTAATCAATTAATCGAATAGTCTTATTCGATTAATTCGATTAATCGAAATGCGGAAATCGATGACGATTAATCGATTAATTGTAGACCTTTAATCGATTAATCGTTCATCGATTTTTTCATCCCTAGACGAAAAATGGCATAGTGGCTGCTTCCCTACTTCACAAAAATTATAGCGATTCATAGCGTAGTGGGTACCACGCAAGTGCGCTTCTATTGGTTGCCGAGGAAGCCCATAAGGCCCCCTTGATCCACTTCCTCAAGGTATCAATAAAGATCTTTCCCTCTCTCTTTCTTGCTAACGTTAACGTATGTTATAAAGCGTGGTGGGAGAGTGACATAACGACCGGGCGTCACACAATGCGAATTAAGTAACTAGTGGGTCATTTAAAGCTTCCAACCCATTACAAAGTGCTCAACCATAATTCTTCGTCATCAGCCGTCGCCATAAACAAAGTGCACATAATGCCTTACAAACGTGTAGCTGGTACCTCGCTTCTCCGCAGAATGACGAATAAGGGCGTGATGGGTGCTTCCCAACTTAGAAACAATATGATTTTTGGCGTAGTGGGTGCCTTTCTATAGTGTAATAGTAGCCCCAAGAGAGTTTACAACGGGCTCTGCGAAATGCCGCTCTTCCAGCTTTCGCTGCGACTGTGCTGCGCTTTCCCCGCAGGCCTGGCGTTTTTAGATGCGAAGTATCTTAAGGCGGAGCTCAATCCGGTGGTGGTGGTGGTGGTGGTGGTGTGCGGCGTGACCACCCTTACTGCTCATGCGCATACCCTCTCCACACACCTCCTCTCCACTCACCCTCTCCCCTTCCCCTTTCCGCTTTCCCTCTCCACTTACCCTCCCCCTCACCCCCTATCCCCTCTCCACTCTCCCTCTCCCCCCCTCTCCCCTCCCTACCCTCTCCACTTTCCATCTCCTCTTCCTCTCCCCCTTTCCCTCTCCACATTCCCTCTCCCCTCCCCCTCTCCCATACTCCTCTCCCCTCCCCCTTTCCACTCTTCCACTGAAACGCGGGCTAGACATGCCGAAATTCTCTCCTGCGCAACGCCGCGATGAGCTCGAGCGCATGCGCGTCGCCTCCCCTTCTCCCTCCTCTCCTACGCTGCCCCCCTCTCGCCCGCCTGTCGAACGCGTTCCCCGCTCGCCCTGTGAGAATTAACGGCCGGGCTAGATGGAAGATACGACGCGCGTAGCGTCCCTCTTCGCGTTCCACGACGCGAGGTCGGTACCATGCCCAACGAACGCCAACGAAACGCGATCGTGCAAGTGCTCCGGCTTCGCATCGCCTCATGGTCCCCTTTAAGGCTCTGTTATACTCCGGCGTCCGACGCGAGCGCCCGCGAGGACGTTGCGTTTCGTCACGCCGAGCTGGCGACGCAACGCCAGGCGCAAACCGGTCTCCGCTACAGTCGAGCCCTCTCCGACACGCCGGTGCGATCGTATCTAGAGGAGCGCATGCGCAGTAAAGCGAAGAACGCCCGCGCCACCTGTCAGGAACCGACGAAACAGCCCGCGAAGCAGGTTCCTGTACATGCGAGTCTGGCGCGTCTGGCGCAAAATGCAGCAGGATCTATTCGGCGCCGAGCGCGCCAGCAGCCGTCGGCCGCGTCGGCGGTCAGACGACGCCGGACTATAGAGAGCTGTTTTTTTGCGGACGTAACGTCGCCGCGACGCGCGCGCTCGCTCGTCGACGTTACGCTGGAGTATATCAGAGCCTTTAGCGGGAGATGGTGTAATTTTTTTTTGTTTGTAGTGACTACCGTGGATCACTGCGTTTGTCGTCAACGTTCGTTAATAATTATTATTGATATATTTTAATCATTGATGTATTTTTTGTTTATTTCCTGGTTCGATCCCGCGAAGATCGCGGGATCGAATCCCGGGCGCGGCAGCTGCATTGCGATGGAGGCAAAATACAAGAGACCCGTGTATTTCCATTCATTTCATTCATTCATTCATTCATTCATTCATTCATTCATTCATTCATTCGCCGTCATTTTCTTTCGTCAAAAAAGGTATTGACAGGTGTACATTGCAGAAGCCCAGGTGGTCGACAATTCCGGAGCCCTCCGCTGAGGCGTCTCCTATAATCATATCGTGGTTTTGGGGCGTAAAACCCCAATACATAATATTACTAGTGTACCAAGTGGACTAATTTAGAACTGCACTAAGTGACATGTCAGGGGCGGATTAAGCGACTGCTGTGAATAAAGGAAGTGATTTAGCCGGGGTGAGGAGGAAACGAGGCGGGAAGGTAAGGCGTCGTCTAAGCTGTTACAAGCTTATGGGCTTTGCTGTGTAAGGCCGGGGGTACTTATAGGGTTAAGGCAAGAAAAAAAACAACAAAAACAAAAAAGAAACCAGGGAAAAGAAAAGATGCAAATAACAGTAGCGAAGAAAGAGGAAACACTAACTTAGGACGTGCTTCAGATTTTGTCTTTGCTTTTCTGTGGATTTTCTTCGGAATTTTCTTGAATAGGTCGCAAGTTCGCCTTTGTCGTTGTGTCCTTGTTGTTCTTTCTTTCTTTTTCGGCGGGCGATCTTCGAGCTATCGGTCGGCGTTCCGACAAACACGGTTCCGATATACATGGTACTAATATTTCATTACGTTCCCCGCCGTCATAAACCGACAGGCTTCAACAAATCATAAGCAGAGCTGCTTTGGCCGCCGTTTGCCCAGTTCGGGATGTAGACAATAAATTATCATCATGCCGGCGCGGCCACGTCAAGCCAAGTTAAGCACTGCTGTGCCTAGTTAAGCCAAGTTAATCATAGCCAAGCCTAATTAAGCCTCGTTGAGCATGGCAATGCCTAATTACCTAAGCATAATTAAGCTAAGTGAAAACTTTATTAGTTCTAATTAAGTCGAGTTGCGATTCTGGTATGCTAGTCATGCCGGGCTCGTCAAGATGAGCCGAGCTGACTAATTAAGACTCAGCCTAGTTAGTGCTAACTAGTTTAATTATCTAATTAAGCCTAGGTTTACTTGTTATGCGAGCTTGTCGAGACCAAGCCTCGAATATGCAAATGACGCCGATTAAGCTAATTAAGGTAATACAGCTTCTTGGTGCTGTGATTGCCCAGCGATTCCCAATCGAACCCGATCCATTCCTAGCCAATACTCGTGATTTACGGTGTTGATCACGTGAACACTTCGTGCATCGGCGTGTGAATGCACGTGTTCCCAGTCAAGCCGGGGCCAGCCGAGTGCCAACTGGCTCTGCTCTGCCCCAGCCTTGCGCGACTCAGTGCAAGCTGCACATACTTTTCCTTTATTGTTATTAGCATATTACCGTAAACGCACGCGCTCCGCATTTGTGTTTTATACGTACTCCCCACGCCGGAACGATCAACCGTGAAGAGAGCGATATAAGGCACAGGAGGGCAATCACGCAACTCCCGCCGCCTTTTCTTTTTCATTTTAAATTACCGCGGGGCCGTCGCTGAGCTCGCTGATTGGCCCGATTTGTTTTTTTCTCCCGCCCACTGGCCATAAAACCTCGCGCGCTTCGTGGCTTATTTGCATTCGCACGCTCTCTTGCTCTTCCAGCATTCTTCTTCAACCCAAAAATTTTTCGGGTGCCTCTTGGTTTCTTAATTGGTTTTATTTGTTTTTTTCGTTTCAGAAACGCACAGCATCCTTTTCGTTCCTACAGTCTTCTGTTGCTCTTTAATTCTTTAAACATAAACAACCCGCTTCTCCCGTAAGCGCGCGCAGTTACATGTCATGCCTGCTCTCTGGCGAGCAAACTTTCCTTTAGGAATAGAAAAGACCGTGGAGAAAGTTCACCCATTTCCTCCGCGTGGGGCGCTGCCTGTTTTAAACGATTTTTTTTTTTTTTTTGTTGACTCGCATTAGCTCCGTGCCGAAACGCATGTAAGTATCACAATAAAGTGGGACGAAAGCTACTTTTTCCCACGTTTTCAGCAAAGCATGGGATTCTGTGTAGAACAAATAAAACTAAGCCATGTCCGCGGCGTTGTGGTATACAGTGGTCATGGTGCTGCTGGCCGGAAGGTCGCGGGTTCGATGCCAGCCGGGGCGGCCGCATATCGATGGAGCCGAAATGCTAGAAACCCGTGTACTGTGCCATTTCAGTGTACGTTCAAAAACTTCAGGGTGGTCGAAATTATCCGGAGACCTTCAGTACGGCACCTCTGGTAGCCTGAGTCGATTTGGGATGTTAAGCCCCACGAGCCCACCAACTAACGTTTTAATCGCTTAAAAAAATACAGTGTTCAGAGTTGTATATAGTCGCTTACAGTGATAACTATGTATCTTTTTAAGTGCGTAGCACTTTAGGGGCCTTGCCTGTCGTCCATCCACCGTTTCATGTCGCATGGAGACGCATTGGTCAATACAGGCCTAAAACAAGGTGCTAACGATGCTCAAAACCAGTGCATAATAAACTAACGAGGTATAAAATAATATAAACTACAGAAATAACCTAGAATTTGCCAATAATTTACCTAAAATCGCGGAAAACGCTCCTGAAACATACGTCTGATTCCCACGCCGCGCAAGAGAGGGCGCCACCGCCTCGACAAGCGCGCGATCGCCGAGGCGGTGAGAAGCGCCAAGGGAATTACTGGTTTGACCGTGCTACGCACTTCCTAGGGTTTCAATGTAGTGGATCGGCATTGAGCGCAGGATTTAGAACTGCACCAAGACCTACACAAGCTTGATACGGAAACCGTATATATGGAACGCTCATCATGCGCATTCGCAGTTCAATAATTGCGTATGTACGGATCCGTATCCTCCATAGATACGATTTTTTTTTTCTTTTCAGTGGGTCTTCACTCGTTTGTTGACTTCCCAGTACAGTCTGAATCACGCGAGTGGCCGAGCGCGTGGCTGCCGACGTTTGCTCCGTCCACATCTGCTACCTCGCGTTAGGTACAAGCTTCCGTTCATAGTAATCGGAAGAAACCAGCAAAAAAAAAAGAAAACCACATGAAGACGGCGAAGAAGAAGAGCCAGACAGGACAGGGTGGTTTTTTCGCTGCTTTCTTCCGATTACTATGAACCAACTCGCCCAGAAAGCTACGTTACTGAACTTTCGTTCATGCTTGAATTATAGAACAATGGCTGAGAGCATGCGGTGCGATTATGCATGTTGTCATTGCGGTGTCAGTCTGTGCACTTTTTTGCCAAAAAAATGGAGGCTGAAGCGGCCGACCGCGGCCGCGCTATCCAAGGGTCATTCAGACTGTACACTTCAGGTGAAGTCTGTTCTGCTTGTGACGGTAGCTTTCTGCACAGTCCTTTGTTCTGCCATAAGAGTTATAAGATGTTGCTTCTTTCCGGATAATGCGTTGTTTCTCCGCGGTGTCCAAACAGACGTATCGACGAGATTCTTACTAGTGTGGCCCATTCCCTTCAGATGGCTTTTGGATGAGCCGGTTTGGGAGAGATAGAATTTACTTCCTGCGCCGACTGTAATTCGATTACCCTGTTCACAAAAATCCTTCTCGCTACGGTTGCTTTGCTCACAACCCGGATGCACTGTGTGGCGGCATCGGACGAGCCCGACTTAAGAATAGCGTGGGAGTCTTCCAAGCTGAAAGCTTCCTGGTTCGATTTCTGCGTCGTGCCTGGCTTTGGTGAGTGCCAAACTCACTTACCTTAAGTAGATTCTAAACAGTGCGCGTGGGTCCTCGCTTCGTGTTAGGTAAAGTTCTTCGCTTTTTGTACTACCTCTTTGAAATATCCACCTAAATTCCTTTCTGTGATGTTTTTGTTGCATCGATAAGGTATTTTCCCGTTTTCCTGCACGTGTTAACATAAAAAAAAAGAAATGGCGGCCATTTCGGAAGACTTCAATGCCTCATCAAACACAAAATGTGACCGTCGGCGTACAACCGACTGAGAATGCAACCGCCTCAGAAGAAAAAAAAATTGGCCGCGTATCTGCGTGCTTCGCTGCAAATGTCGTGTAAAGACGATAGAAGAGGTGCTGTGTGAGATATGGACGCCATCTGGCAATACGTCGGGAAACATGAGCGCTGTGTTGCGTGCTGGTAGTCCCGGCGCAGCAGCAGGCGAAGACCGGCGGTGACCAACGCGACCGGCGGGGACGCCAGCCAGCCCGAAAACGCGGTTTGGCGCGAAGCGCTGAAGCAGAGAAACGTCCGCACTCAACGAGTACTCTACACACACTCTTTTATTTACACGTCGCCTGGGTAAAACAGGAACGCCAGAGCGGCGCCCACAGCCGGCAGCCTGAAAGCGCCCACAACGCTGCTTTTTCATTTTTTAAATATTTTTTCACCTTCTTGGCCTTCTCAAAACTAAAGTTTTTCAACACCAACCCATGGCATTCGTACAGTGCAATACAGAACCGAAACTGAAACACAACAATGAGCTCGTGCGAAGGGCACGGAGGAAGGCAAATTTCAGCGCAGTCGCATTTTCAGCTTTGTTGAAACAGCGCTCACTAGACGACGACGAAGTAAAAGAAGGCACAAGACAGGCGCTGCCTGTCCTGTGCCTTCTTTTACTTCGTCGTCGTCTAGTGAGCGCTGTTTCAACAAAGATGAACGCATACCAACTCGCTTAAGCTTCCATTCTTATGCATTTTCAGCGCAGCTTAAGAAACTAGGGTCCTTAAAATTACGTATGTATGCATTTTCTATTAAAGGAACACGCCACCTAATACTTACCTAGTGATGTTGCACCTCAGATATGCATGATATTTACTTTTTGATCGACAACGTTCACAAGTATGAACAGCCGTACCAGTTCAAGACGGCTGGCCCTTGGGCAAGTGGTTCAACTTTGGCCGAGTGGCTGAATCGAGGGACGTGCCGACAAACAGAAAGACAGAAAGACAGACCAAAATTTCTGCGTTTAAGTTCCCCAAGAAAGACTATCGTCTTTAAAAGATGGCCTTCGCCTGCGGGTCATCTTAGGTAAATACATAAGGGACAGTGCGACTTTCTTGTGGTGTAAAGCCCTGTTGCTCTAACCTCTCACTCATCTTCTTGCTTTCGTGTTAGGATGCAATCAAACTGAGAAAATTTTTGTTGTGAAGTTCCTGTTATGTTCATTGCTACTATATGCGTGTACGAAATTTCGAGCAACACATGGTTAGTCACGCGTTTAGTCCAGACAGTTCTGTGACGTTTCTTCTCGCGCATCCTTTAGCTATCGTCATCTTTTAGCGATCACTCGCCAAATAAACATTGACTAATAATCTCAAATTAAGTTACTCCGGACAGCGCGTTGATTTCAGCGGCCGCAATGGTTAGGAAGTCTTGCTGCAAACCGCAGCAGAACGCTCAGGAATATTCCCGTTACTCTGGGGAAGTTTGGTCATCATTAAACTCTTCTAATAACAAATCGTTTACCGCATAATCGCTGAATATTGAGTTTTCCGACAATTATTTCAGTAAGTTCTTTAGGGGGTTGAGCAATTCTTTCGCGTACCGCGCGAAACTAGTGGGTCGTTTAAAGCTTCCAACCCATTACAAAGGGCTCAGCCATAATTTTTCATCGTCATGAGCCGCCGCATCAACAAATTGCAAATAATGTCTTACAGATATATATAGCGGGTATCTCGCTTCTCTGCAGAATGAGGAAAAATGGCGTAGTGGGTGCTTCCTAACTTCACAAAAATAATGATTTATATCAATATGTTAACAGCGCATAGAACGATTAGTAAGGGACGAGACAACAGAGGTGAAGAGCGCCCTTCCTAATCGTTCTATGCGCTGTTAACATATTGAGATTAATCCACACCAACTTGCCCAAGCGTCAACCCTTGCAAATGATTTATAGCGTAGTGGGTACCTTGCTGTGTACATCTATTAGTAGCCCCAAGAGTGTTTTTTATTATTTATTTTCGAAAGTATGCCCCTAGGCATAATAATTATTGATTAAAAAATACACATACAAATTATAACAGGATCTAGAAATGCCGCTCTTCCAGCTTTCGCTGTATCCGTGGGGCGCTTTCCGCGCAGGCTTGTTTTTTTCCTTAGTGAACCTAATATCCGTCGCCACGCGCTGTTCTCTCGTCTTGTACCAGCCTAGCAACAGAGGCCTCTATTATTTCTGTTTTCTTTTTTTTTTATTCCAGACCATGGAGTCCCCATAGTTTTTTTTTCTTTTTTGAAGTAACACCTTCACGTACTCTGTCGCGCTCTCTCTCTCTCTCTCTCTCTGCTTCTTGCTTCACCGAACGAAAGCAAATGAAATAAGAAGAAAGTTAACGTCACATTTGGTATTCTAGCGTTCCAACCAAATCGTCAAACCGTTATAACCTGGTTTAGCAACTCTCGGAATGATTAACGGTTGCAATTATTTCTTACGGACAGATTCAGCTTCCTTTCTTTATATGCAGTATTACGCTTCTTATGTTTCTTTTTTTCTTTTTGCGTTGAGACGTAAGCGAATATATGCTTTACATTCAAATTATTGCGTTGCTCAAGGAGGCATTCTAAACTGTTTAGGGATCGTCTTTCTGCATTGATATATTGAGCTGTAGTCGAGTTCTGACATCTTTATTTTTTGTATTTATGCTTTATCGTGTATAATGTTGTAGTCGTTGTACGGTAAAGAAGAAACGTTTAGAAACGCGTTTAGAAGTCGCCTAACCAAAAAACGCTCGAGACTGCCAAAGGTTCAATCCAATTGCACATTTACACACTATACCTTAGTGCCGTGACTGCACTCGTAGGCACCAGTTCGCGACGCCTTCCGTTTGTCAGCTGAAACGCTTGGTATTGACACATCGACTTTAAGCACGTGTCTGACATTGCGGTTGAATGGGAAAGGACTGAGCAGTGAGTCATGCTGGAGCTAGCGTTTCGACAAGCAGTGTCGCTTCTCTGACAAAAACGTGTGATAGTCCTCCTTCGCACTATCGTCCATTAGAGCTGTAGCCTACACACTGTGTGCTTGCGTGCGTACGTTACGTACGTACGTGCGTGCGCGCGCGCGCGCGCGTGTGTGTGTGTGTGTGCGCGCGTGCGTGTGCGTGCGTGCGTGCGTGCGCGCGCGCGCGTGTGTGTGTGTGTGTGTGTGTGTGTGTGTGTGTGTGTGTGTGTGTGTGTGTGTGTGAGTCTACTGGGCTTACGGCTGCTGATGCTTACCCAGTGTCCAATTATCGCGACAGTGGCTACGATCCAGCAAGACCACATAGCGTTGCATATTGCAAGGAAGTCCTGCAGAATCCCGCGAGGTGGCGGAAGTGTTATGAGAGGCATGACTGATCATTCGAGTTGACTAATTCGCCCTCGCGCTGTCAATTGCTAACATCCTGGTTAGCTCATTTGGTACAGCGACCCTCCCCCGTAAATGCGTTGGTCCCGGGTTCGATCCCAAGTCCAGGACAAAGTTTTCTTCAAATAAGTTTTCCTTTCAGAGAAATCTGCATGTATTTCCTCGTGGCTTCGTGCTACAAAGGGGTGCTTGTCAAGTATCCCTGTCATAGCGTTTCATAGCGTGATCACCAGTTTCCCTTTCATCTCTCTCCGTTCTTTGTGCGTGTTAGTCAACTGAGCCGAAGAGGGATTACAGCTGTAATCCACCTCCTTTCTTCAACCGACTGCGGTGCTCGACTTCTGCTCCCTGCTTCGGCGAACTACTAAAGGTGCACGGTCTCTAACACTACGCTTAGGCCTTCTTACTTGCCCGCTTCCCAATTTAGTTTTCCTTCCTCCGCCTTGAATACGATCATGCAGAAAAGGCCTGTCTCGTGTATTTGTTGCCTCGTTCATCTTCGCATTTTCGTTTCCTAGACTCTTTTCTTTCTGCCTGCTTTTCCCGACCTCTTTCGCTCTGTTCTCTCGAGGAGCGTGCTTTGTGAGCGCCGGGCTCTTTATTCGATTTGCGAGTCTGCTCGGCTGACACGGCCCAGAATCGAAATAATAAAAAAAAATAAACAAATGGGAGTCGAGGCTGTGGAAGCTAGGAGTCAGTAAGAGAACGCGAGATATTGGGTAAAGGCTTGGACTCTGTCCCTTCTGTATCGGCAAGGGAGAAACATATGTGAACCCCAAATTAGGGAAGGGGGAGAGTGTTTCGGGGACGTGGGATAGCCTAGATATAAGGAGGATTGAAATGAGGCGAAGCTGCAAGTACGACGCCGCTTGTCGCTTTCCTAGCCTGACATATGCGTGAACCTTTCGTTCACTTCCCCTTTTTTTCCCTTTTCCCGAGAAGCTACGAGTAAAGGTTTTTAGGGAGCAGAGGCGCGCGAAAGACGTTTGGAAGTGTTCCTTGTGGTGGAAGATATTGCCGGCGGTGGTGGTTGGGCTGTTTTAGGTGGTATTGTAAGGGTTTGGGGAAAAAGAAATAGGTAAACGGGGATCTGTGGCTGGAGGTTGAAGCCCTGTGTCCCCGAGCTCGAGCGAGAGCGCGCGTACTCAGTAAGACAAAGAGCGCTGGGTTAAGCAAACTGTCTTCACGGGTACAGCGTTGGTAAAAGGGAATGGGGAAGGCTGTAAGAAATTGAGCGAGTTTTCTGCGGGATTTAGGGACTATGGCAGGGAAAAAGAATAATACGCAGCCGAAAACGAGGGTTTGCACGGATGCGCTTGAAAGGAGGCGCTTGCGTTGTGGGGTTGCCAAGTTTACGGTTGAGCGGCGCTTCCTTTCATAGTCCCGAAGTGGCGTGGGGATGTGGGGAAGTTAGTTTTACTGTCACTGTCTGTACTTTCCGTTTTCTCATCCCTTTTATTTGTACAGATTCCTCTCTTCGTTTTCGGGTTTTGTCCTTCGCCACGTGTGTCGTGGGGCTTCTTAACTACCGTCCCGTTTGTCTTCCTCTTTCCCCTTTCTTCCCACCGTCTCCCTTTCTTCCCCAAACCCTTGTTTCTACCCCGTTTGTCGCGCTGCGTTGGACAGCTTTAATGCGGTGCCGTTTGTTGCCTTTCACGGGGAAGAGCCACACTAGCCCTGTGGGCGAGATTAGGGAGAACGGTTGTTTGTTTGTTTGTGTGTGTGTGTGTGCGTGTGTGTGTGTGTGTGTGTGTGTGCGCGCGTGTGTGTGTGTGTGTGTGTGTGTGTGTGTGTGTGTGTGTGTGTGTGTGTGTGTGTGTGTGTGTGTGTGTGTGTGTGTGTGTGTGTCGCATTAGAAGTGTTTGCCAGGCCTCGTTAGGCCTGGCCCCGTTTCTCACCGGCCGGGGGCGCCACTTGTTTCGCTTTATTTCGGTCGCTGCTCGAGCATTCGTCCTTCTATACCTTCCTTTTGTTTTCTTGTTTTTCTTCTAGTAGACTGTTCTTTTTTATTTTTCTACAAGTCGTTTGTCTTATCGGTAGTGCGCTTTAGAATGCTCTTTCGATGCCGTACTGGCCCTGTGCCCGTGTGCCTGCCTACCCGCCTGCCTCGGAGCGATACGCCGTCCACTGCTTTCGAAGGGCGTCTGCTATTTGTTTATTTGCTTGTTTGTTGTTTGTTTGTTTGTTTGTTTGTTTTGTTTCTTTAGCACTCCGCAGCTACATCGCTTCGGGGATTAGTATAGGACTTTGAAAACAGCGTTTATAGTTTGTTTAGCTTATCAACTGGCTGACACTATCTACGAGGAAGCCGGCTAAAGGAAAGACAAGAACGGCAAGATGAAAATGTCGTTCTTTTTCCAGCTGTCATTTCCCTTTTAAGGGTGCATCACAGGCTTCGCACTCGTGGGACCGAAACGAAACCTGACAGCAATGCAAACTAAAACCTCGCTCCGAGCAAAAACGACTTCGAAATGCTGCGAACTCTCAGCTTCTTCGCTGTACGTAGATTCCAACCTGGCACGTTATATCTGCTGCCGTTATTATTTTTTTTTTGTAATGCATTATCCGTGTAAACATCGCGGGTAGTCACGTGTCCAATACGCCAACTAGTCAGGTTCAGGCAGTGCTTAGCGTTAAGAAACTACCGGTCTCTGCGCTAAGTCTCTAAGTCGCTAACACCTCTTCTCGGTTTACTTTTTTTTTTTCGTTTTGAGTACCGCGAGCAACGTGTGACGCACTTGTTTTTTTTCCAAGCCCTCCCGGTCGAGCAGTTACTTCCGGTTTTCCGAATATATAAAAGCAGTCTTTAAAAAAATGTTGAACTGGTGCGAAATCAATGGCTCTGGTTCAACTTAAGAGTTACACAGAATACATATGACATGGGAGCACAAGTTTACTTTGCACGAGGGCCAATGAACTGTCAGGATAATTAACGAAAGTTATTTGAATAATTTCGTCGAAAGAGCAGACGCTTTTCTTGTGAGCAGCTGTGATCGTTGCGGCACCTTGCGGAGCAAATATCAACCTCGCGCTTCCTTCTGCGTAGCCTTTGGGATCCGCTTAGGCAACGCGACGAAACGCAATGTTAACTCAAGTAATACACCAAGGCTCGCGAACGCCGACGTGCGAGTGCCATTGCCAGGCACCTAAGTCAAGGGTTAAGATCATCTCCAGTTTTTTGCTATTTTGACGATTACGCTTAACTTCTTTGTTCACCCTTATAGTAAGGGCTTTCATTTTATCATGTGTTGTGCGTTTTTTTCTGTTTGTTGCATGTGTGTGTGTGTGGGGGGGGGGGGGGTGAGTTCAGCGATCGCGTTCGTGTCGACACAAACTCCCTGTCAGTATGCCCCTCACTGCTTTTCGCTTTCACGTCGTCCACTGTATGGTTTACGCAATTAATCTCGGAAACTACATGTGCGCCATCTGCTCGACACCACCCCCTCCTGCTCCCTCCGTCTTCATTCCGCCCTTTCATATGCATAAGGCTCTGCGCGCCATCGTTGTTAGCTCGGGAAAGCGTGCTTCGTTTAAACGTCCGTCTGGGAAAATTCGATGCAGTGCAGTTAAAGCCTCCTCCGATGATGCCAACCGCTATGAACGTTCGAGAACTGTAGGAAATGTGCCACGAGTCTTTCGTCACGATGTACGCGTTGGACACAGTCATAGAGTTTCATAATACTAGTACACTATAGAGGGAAATCTGGCTCTAGTGTCTATATATGGGAGCTGCAACGCATGCCGCTTCAGCCAGCGTGGAAATGATAGGTAGTACACGGAATTGCCTAAGCCTCGTTCTCTGGGATCCGTGTGCCCTGCAGCCGCTTTGTCGCAAGACGAAGTTCAGCGAAGGTTCAACATTCCAACTTCATCACCTTGACCTTTTAGGATGACCAATTCAAATCAGCTCACGAGGTTCACAACGATCCATTCGCTTATACGAAACAAATGCCGAAACACGGCAACAAACAAAGCCACAAGCGCGTTCCGAGCAGCGAGAACGATGACTTGGCAAATCCGTGTACTACCCATGATTCTCATGGTGGGTGAACGATCGCCGCGCCGCGGTTTCTCTAGCAAATATTGTAGGGAACTCCATGGGAAGGATGATAATCGGTTATTGAAAGTTCCGTTAAATCAGTGGTCACATGTTAGATCCAAATGTAAACACAGCCCGCGCAGAGTGGCTCGTTATAGATATTACTGATTGGTTAGGTACAATCTTAGACTAAGGCTTGCTCAGACTCGCGGAATCTTCTCAGGCCCGCTGGAAAGAAGCGTATCGTCACATTCTCCGCAAATCGTATGTGTTCGACCTTGTACAGACTTACGTACACTCAACCGTAATCAAGTGCAATACGTGCAAATCGCATTACTCCATCGGTGCTGCCTCAACCTTACGCTCGCTCCGACTCCCGGCTGTCTTTGACTCTGAATGTGTCGACTCACTTTGGAGGTAGTTCGATCACATACAACTCCGTGCAGTAGGCGACTATCAGGCTGACATTTTGCGATCCCCTTACATTGCCTAAGTTCTTGTTCTAGCAACCATGTGTAACTCACACTGTCCGTGTGTAGATTACATTGCACTGCGCGGAATTGTGGAGGCACTACCGAGTTTTAAGAGAGCGCAGTCGAGACTTCCGACACCACGTTTCACGTTGTATTTTCTTTTCTGTTATACCGCGCGTTTAGCCCGTTAATTTCTGTGCGAACGCGTGACCCTAGACGATGCATTCTTGGGAGGTGGGGGGGGGGGAGGGGGATAACACGCTTTCTTAACTCGGTCTGCCGCCTTCCCGCCTCTGTCGCGAATGTGAGAAGCGTTGTTTGTTTGTCTCGCATTTTGTCGATCTTCGTGTCGGAAAGCAATTAGCGAAGGCGTGCGCGCGCCTCTTCAAAACTCGCTGTCGGTTGTTTCACGCGAGCAACGACCGAACTGTTCCGGGCAGCTGATTCGTTTGAGGAGGAGGCGTTGCTCAGTATGGGGATCTCGTTACGAAGCCGTGTTGCTTGAGATATGAAGCCAACAACAACAACAACAATAACAGAAAAGCACGTGACGACAACATGTAATGAAGTCAACGACAGCATAGGAAACGTTGTTTCTTGTTTTACAGCTTAAGGTGTTACGAGCTCACAACAGTGGATTTCCTTGGTGTAGCTCTCCGCTGCCGGCGGCCGTCGCAGCTATTGCGCACATGGAGAAAAAAAAAATACTCACAAAAAAAGACAGGCCTGCGCGGAAAGCGCAGCACAGTCACAGCGAAAGCTGCAAGAGCGTCATTTCAAGAGCCCGTTCCAAGCTCTCTTGGGGTTACTAATAGAAATACACATGCAAGGTACCGACTACGCCATAAATAATTTTTGGGAAGTTGGGAAGCACCCACTAGGCCATTTTTCCTCATTCTGCGGAGAAGCGATGTAACCGCTACATATCTGTAAGGCATTATGTGCACTTTGTTGATGCGGCCGCTGATGACGATGAAGAGTTATCGCTGAGCCCTTGTTATGGGTTGGAAGTATATTCAATGACCCGCTGGGTGCGAAATTCGCAGTGTGTGACGCCTGGTTACAGAATTCGCGTTGTATGACGCCTGGTTGTTATTTTACTCTTCTATCACGCTATATTTCATTGTATATGTGTGTCCTTCCCGACATGAAGCCTGTATAGGGTCTTTTTACAAAGGAGTTTCAAGCACTGGCATGGCTCTGTGGTAGAATACTGGGCTACGCAGAGGGTCCAGGTTCGAACCCCTGTTCCGTACTGGATATTTTATTTCTTATTTCGTTTTTTTTTCTTATTTCGCACGTTAGCGGTTACGGACACCGGCGGTGGCGGCGGAGAACTATACGGTACCAAAAACGGCTGTTGTTGTGATCTCATAACAGCTGGCGCTGTAAAAAACAAAATGCAGGATTCGAGGCGTATTCGAACCGAGGCCTTATGCGTGGCAAGTAGGCGCTCTAGACCAGAGACACCCCATTGGTTCAACCTTATTTTTTCGGCAAAAGAACCCACGCAAGCGTTATGCATGGCGAGAAAACGTGTCAGCAGATGTAATATTGCGGGGTAAAAGAGTAGAATCGCAGCCAGGCGTCACACTATGTGAACTGCGTAACGAGTGGGTGGCTGAAGGTCTCGGGAGCAATGGATCATGCTCGTCATCGTGAACAGCAGCAGCAACAAAGTGTGCGCACACTGTGCCCCTACGCAAGTACGTATATTGCATCTTCGGGTAAATGTGCTGCGCGGCACAGACGAAGGACAAGAAGCGGACGACACGGGCGCTGTGACGCGCTGCACATTTACCCGAAGATGTTAGTATACCAACTCGCCCAGATCGCCGTATTAGTTCAGTACGTATATTACCTTGGGAACGCGTGGGAACTTCGCTACTTCGCAAAGTGATTTTGATTATGGCGTAGTGGGTACTTTGCAGCTGTACCTGCAGTAGGCGCCCTAAGAGAGCTCTATGACAGCGGGCTCTATGCAGGCGGCTCCGCCAGCTTATGCTGTGACTGTGCTGCGTGTTCCGCACAGGCCTAGCGTTTCGTTAATGAAGTCTAGTTATAATTAGATAACGAGAAAATAAAATTCAAACGGACGAAGAATCTAGTCGCCGCCGTTGCAGAATATGCGGTCATAGGATGCCATGGACCGGCAGGGGCCGAACCTACAACCTTCGGATTCGAATGGGGCAGGTTTGATCCCTGCCTATGGCAAGTTGTCTCTTCGTCCACTTTGCTTTCCTCAACTCTATTTCAGAATTAGTACAACACACTTAAAACAGTACAATTAACGTTGACTATACTTCCACTGGCTTCATTATCTGCTGGTTTTTATTAAGGTTCTGTCAAACAAAGAAACGAGCCCTCGAAATTCCCTTCCTTCATTCAAAACGTATGGTTTGCAACAAGATCTCGTCTGCGATTTTCCTCCTGATGAGGTAGGTGTGTATGTCACCAGGAGAGACTTGTCCTCGGGGGGGGGGGGGGGGGGGTATTTTCTTCGAAGTCCTGGATGCTTGCTGCGCCACGCGTCTGCTCTCTGTATAACAGCGTGACTGAACCAGAAAAAAGGGGGGCGATAGCTCTTGTTTTTAATTGGATGAACGGCTAATCCTGTTAGCAGCGCCTCTCCCTGACACCCACCGCGTCTCCAGTTGAGACCTCCCACCACACTACTGCAACACTATTCCCATCTCTTTCACTCTCTCTGTTCCACTCTCTCTCCTCCTTGACGCAGTCAACTGTCGATCGTTTAAGACTACCGGACAGGAAAGAAAGAAACAGCGGCGGCAGCCCATTGAATCTGATTTCCTGTTTTCTTGTCATTTCCTTGTCGTTTCCAAGGTTCCGGATCTTTGCTCCGCCTCTACCGCAGCATCCGTCTACCCTTCTTCCTTTTCCTACCGGAAACGCTCGAGGAACTGTCGTCTGTCTCCGAGCTTTGCCTCTCGTCCGTCTTTCATTTTATCGATCGTTTATCGGGTCTATTGTTTCGCGTTCTTCGCTTCTAAAGGTGTCCAAGTGAGGCTGGTGAAAGAAAGAGCACTTGGAGCGAATAATTTTACTCTTTTAAAGGGTCCCTAAACGACTCCAAGTTTAAAGACGAGAGAGTTGTTTCTTTCTCGCTTTCACTATCTTTCCTAATGGCGCTATCTTCTTCTCGCCACTTATTTTTTCATAAAACGCGTGGACCGTGTCAGCGCTAAGCGTTGAGCCGATAAGGATTTCGCGCTTTTCGACTACACTCTGTTATCTCCGCTTGCGCAGTCGTAAACGCGCAAAACGAAGTGAGATCAATTGATCGCGCACGATCGTCATGTGAGGCAAGGCAGAACGGGCTTGCAACTGCATGGCAGAGCAGCGTATAGGAAACAGTTTCACAACCGATATTCCTCGTATATGGACCAATAGAAAGCTTACCTCCTCATGACGTCACGTTAACAGACTGCTGGCGTCAGGAATTGCACCGAAAAGGCGGGAAACGCCGGGATAGAATAACGCGCTCGTTCTTTCTATTATCGGAGATTGTTTAGGGGCCCTTTAAGATCTGAATTCCACGAAGCGATGAAGCTCTGTACACCGCTTTATAATCACAGGAGGAGCCGCAGACAAAGCTCACAAGGACAGACTGATCGGCAAGTCGGTTATTTGGTAGTACATAATACAGGCAATCGCGCTGATGCAATAAACGCTGAGTTGTCGGTAGCGCTTTGTCTCGCCTTGCTCTTTCGCCGTCCGTCTGTTCATCCGCGCAATTGTCTGAATATAGACAAAGTTCGTTTAAAGCCTAGGAATCCAGGATATAACATATTACTGCATATAGCGAAATAATGCTCCAAACGGTGCTTATAGAAAATTAGTAAGCTTCAGGCCTCATACTTGTATGCGTTTTCATTGTTTCGAGGACGTTTGCAGTACACCTCACTCTGTGTACCTCTCTTTCTCTTTGTTTTTATTATTTCGCAGCAACTGGGCTTCAATCCGAACCTGAAGGTGAACCTGCAAGACCTGACTGCTCAGCTGGAAGAGGAGATGGCGTCGGTGAGCGCGGGCAACGCGTCCACGACGTACGCCTTCGCGCTCGCCTCCTACCAGCACGAGCTCACGCACCTCAAGTGAGTTCAGACGCATTTGCATTCTCTGTCTGGTTGTTGCCTAATTCGGTTTTACCTAACTTGGGTTGGACCTAGGATATTCGCTGGTTACGTCCGAGTTATGGTATAACCGCGAACTCCATTCGCCTATTTAACCCACTCGTGGGTTGACATTTGTTAGGGTATGGGTGTAACCTGGCTCATGTCATCAAACGTGGTCGCTGGTTAAATTTGGATGTTGTCAAACGCAAACTTCAGTTACCTAACCTAAGGTACTTTTTATGTCTTACCTCAAGCTGGTTACCTTTATGCCACTTAATTGAGTTTGCGAAGGGTCGGACAGGATAGCTAGGTGGACTAGTTGGTATCGCATTATCAAATAAAACTTCGAGCGCAAACAGACTACGCAGGAAGAAAAGAAACACACACCACAAGCGCTGACCCTCTGCTGAATCTTTATTAGACGAAAAAACCTAGATATATACAAAAAAGCGCGACGCGCATGTCACAAGGGTCGAATCAAAACTTGATTACGTACCCGAATCAATGATTGCAAATAAGTTCTGCGGAATCCCGCAAGGTGGCGGAAAGGTTCTGAAAGGCGAAATTGATAAGTACCTGTTATGTAGCACAATCTGTGCTACAGTTCAGGTGGTTTTCAAGTTTCCCTTTCGTAATTTGTACAGTGGTTAGGATTGTTTATATTCTAAGCTATGTTCGGTTGCCTAACGTTGCCTTGTCTCTCGTTAGGTTGACTTCAGAACCAGTCAGAACTTGACTGCAGTATAGTGCAAAATATCATGAAATTTGCTTGTTTGACGTGCTTCTTTTCGTATTCCTGCGCAGTACTTTTCTTTTCTACAGAGCTAGCTTTCACACTCCTTTTGGTGTCGTTGTTGCCAGGACCAACTTCGAGCAGGCTCGTGAGGAGCGTGACCGGCTGCGAGTGAACGTGGCCGAGGCTAACGCTCGATCTGCGCTGATCGCCCAGGAGGTGGACGAGCACCACGCCAAGATGGAGAAGGCCTCTGAGAACAGGCTGCTGTGAGTTCATATATAGAGATTAATTATAACTATAGCTATGGACAGATAGATATCCAGAATAACAGAGAGCTGAGCTAGTTCGTATTTAGTTGGCTTCCTCAAGAGGAAGGCATATAACAGCTGCATCTTACCGGTACTTACCTACGGAGCAGAAACCTGGAGACTTACAAAGATGGTTCAGCTTAGATTGAGGTCACAGAGTCTCTGAAAGAGGTCACGGAAGCTGAAGACTTCGCAACAAGCGATTCGCTTTGGTAGTAGTGTAGCAATGCTAATGTAGATTACTTTGAAGAGTTTTAACAGTATATACCGAACGGATCAATCAGCTCTCTTCGCCAGACTCACGTCTCATGACTTTACGGACAAACCCTGCAAGTGGGTAGGTGGGTGGATAGGTACATAGGTGTACAACTGACGACCAAAACTACGTATCACACGTCGCTGTGCTGCGATTCTTCATCATACGCCTGTGCAGGACGCTGGAGAAGCGTCACACCGAGCAGCTTCGCGAGGTGACCGAGGAGCTTCAGCGGGAGCGGGAGACCACCACGCTGCAGCTGACGCGGCTACGACAGCGCAGCGAGGACGAGCTCTCCGCGCTGCGTGCCGAGGAACTCAGGCTGCGCGCGCAAGTGGCCACTCTCGAACAGGTGTGTCGATTGTTAGTGACCGCGGTACAGGCACCGTGCAGTAGAAGTTTTCAGTGCTAGTGCAGCGCCAGAACGTATCACCTAGCGGACAGAAGAAGCAAAATTGAGCCGTCGCCGGACAATATGCGAAGGCGATGCACTCGTCACACCACTGGCGTGCTCAGTGCTCCTCATAAAAGGGGGGCGGGGAGGCGAACGTTCATCGCAGCGCCCCCCTCCCCCGTTTCTCGAGTCCAAAAGACAACACGCTTCACAATGGATGAAGAAATGAAAATGGAACGATGAAATGCTTTTCACAATCACCTGCCTTTGATCCCTGGCTTTCCGGGATTAAAAATGGGAAGTAAACAGTTCTTGTAAGGCAACATTTAGGGGCATTTGGCCGCCATAAACGTCCAAAACCTGCATGGCCATCACCCTTCTCTTTAAACATTGACGGTGCAGGTCCGACTGTTAAAGTATGGGGCAGACGTTGCGTCTCGCTCTTAGTTGATTAGCGAGGCGCCTCCTCCACCCCCTCCCCCTTTCCTACCCGTGCGCACGCCTATGCGTCACACCCCGCCACATGGGCGTCGGTAAGGGGGTTCAAAAGGGGCACCTGACCCCCCCCCCCCCCCCACACACACACACAAGCCACACCAGCGCTCCCCTCCACTGCCATGCAAGAAGGTTTTGGACGTGTGTCTCATTTTCTTCGGGCCCCAGCGGCCAATGTCAGCAGCACTGGGCTGTCCAGTGAAAGCTCATATAGCGCCCACTGGTCAGTTAACTGCCCCTATAACTGAAATATACTGAGCCACGCGTTGCCTCAACGTACGAACCGTTAATGAATCTATATTTTTACACGCTTATAAAGCGACTTATTTTGGACCTTTCGAGAGCCACCGTTCCCATATCGACCGTTCCCATATCGATTCATTGGTCAGCAATAAGTCATTGGTCTATTATCACCTAGATACTGGTTCGTTTCACAGTCCGTGCGATTCTGAAAACACTACGCCAGCAGCATAGCTCGAAAGAATCGGGCTTTTTTCTTTGATATCTCACAAATAAAAAATTACATACGAAGCAGACACTATGTGTCGTTACAGCATGACTGTTGTGTTTGTTCCAGGAAAATCACCGCCTCGAGCTGGAAGTGCAGGAATATTCTGAACGATACCGCGAACTCCATCGCCTGGGCGAGAGCCAGCAGAAGGAACTCGAAAGCGTCGCACAGCTGAAGCAGAAGGTAAGCAGTGCGACGTCACCGTTTGAAGCAGTTGCTCAAACCCTTAGCGTTGCTATTCGAAAACGATTTTTACTCGTTTAGATGTTCCTTAAAAGGCCCCTAAGCTACTCCAAGTGCAAAGACAAGAAACTGCTTTCGTTCTCGTCGAGGGTTGCAGTGTGAGCCTGTTGGTGAATCAGTGGAACGGCTTTGATGTAGCGCGAAAGGGCACACGGACACGACAAGGCGTATAGAGCGCTGTGTGGTGTCCTCATGTGCCTTCTCGTGTCGTTGTGCCCATTCGCGTTACATGAAATCCGTTCAAATGGTTCATTCTCGCCTTCACTACCCTCATATAGGCAGTATCTTCTTCTCGCCAGCTATTTCTTTATAAGACACGTGGACAATGTCAGCACTAAGCGTTGAGCGAATCAGGATTTCGCGCTTTTCGGCTAAACGTTTCTATGTCCGCTCGCGCCGTCAAAAACGCACAAAAGGGAAGTAAAATCAGTTGCTCGCGCACGACAGTCGCTCGCGAAAAGGCAGAACGGGTGTGCAACTGCAACTGATATTGAATTGAATTGAATTGAATTTTATTGCTCACATTTTTTACAGAAAGTTTGCTTAACACTGCCTCGTATGTGGACCGTATATACCTCGTATGTGGACCAATCGAGAGCTTATTTCCTCGTGACGTCACGTGAACGAGCCGCTGGCGTGACGAACTGTGCCGAAAAAGACATAAAACGCCAGGAGAGAATGACCCGCTCGTTCTTTGTATTCTCAGAGGTTGTTTAGGGGCCCTTAACGTGTTTCCACGACCTCAGCTCGTCATGCATGATTATAGCGGTTTTTGGCTTTCGACGAGCCGAACGCGTATTGAATGTTTTGCCCGCTCGTTCAATGGTTTTCTGACGAGCGCAGATCGTCAGAGGGCGGCTTACTATTGAGACATTTTTTTTTTGTTTAGGGCATAGACAAACAATAGCAAATAAAAAGCGATTTTTGTCCGTACAAACCTTCTAGAGTCACCTTTGCTTTGAATGTTTTGCTGAAGTGTTTCACGCCATGGAAATTCAATCGTAGTGGTCAATTAAGCCATTGCAGTTAATAGGCAGTCATTAACCATTCGACCAATGTTAACACAACCTAACCAATTAATAAGTTAAGGTGGAAGAAGAGCGATTGTTTACGGGCCCGTTTCTTTGTTAGACACAGTTCCAATGAATGAAGCCAACGGACAACTAAGGAAAGAAAGACATAGGCGACATTGTTCGTTGTTCTTTAGCTGTAGTGCAATTATTATGACCTAAATGAAAGGAATTAAAGTGGACAAAAGAAGTTCGGGTGGGTAACTGAAGGAAGAATCTGGAAGGCGTCTTTCGGGCGTTGCTGAAGCGTCTTCCACGTATTATCCGATGCATTGAGCCCGTTGCTTCGGCTCGGAGCTGCCTTCTTGGATGTCAACACAGGCTGTACCCAAAGCTGGCCAGGATTGTAACGCACCCTTGACTGACGAAATTCTGGAAGCGAACTTTTACCTGTCGTGTGATTGGCGATACGTTGAGCTAGCGTCCTCAGCATCCGCGCAGTATTGGTGTGCTAGCATTAACTAATGAGGCGCCCTGTGTGCTCTGACTCTGTTAGCTGTTTAAGGCAAACGAAGGAGGCGAACACTCCCGAATACTTAGCGTACGAACTTAGTTTTGTTTAGTTAACTTATGGGGATACATTGCAAACTTTTCCCCTCTAACTAAACTCTAACGAGACCCAGCCTAGTAAGTCTCGTTCTTTTGTTGGTTCTTCTCGTGTTCTCTTTTAGATTGCTGACTTGGAATCGGGCCAGACGTTCCTTAACGACGAGCACTACCAAAAGATATTGCAAGAACTCGACGTCATGCGCAAACAGAATAAGGCAAGTGTGCGCCTTTCTCACTCGCTTCTCCCTCTCTCTCTTTCTTCTTTTCGTTTTGTTTTTGGTCTCGTCTTCTTGAAATTACGCGTACCCAAACTTGAGCCCACGCCTTTTTTCGTGTCTGGTCTGCTTTGCTGTGAGACCGTAGTCGAATGATGATTATTGGAATGGCCAACAGCGCGGCATGCAACTCATGCGGCTGTGCGAAAACGATTGAGCACATTCTATGCCACTGCCCATCCTGCCAGGTTCAACGACGTTTTCTAGGAGCCAAACTCGGTCGTCTTGATGCAAGACTGCCATCACAAAAGAAGATCCTGGGACCTTGGTCCACGGTCTCTTGCATGCCCGAGGCCACGGCAGCCCTACTGAGCCACCTGAAGGCGACCGGACTTCACGAGCGTCTATGAACTATCAGCGCGAGCTCGTGTTGTGTGTGTTCTCACTAACTGCTCATTTTCCATTTCCTTTCCCTTGTTCTTTCTTCTCTGATCTATTACACCCAATTTCCCGCACCCCACGCGTAGGGTAACCAACTGAGCCAAAGCTTGGTTAACCTCCCTGCCTTTCTCTTTCGTTCCTCTCTCGCTCTCTTCCTGACGCAAGCGCGGTTTCTTGGCCTCAATTGTACTCTCCGGCTGAATTAGCCTCCATCGTGTTTTCTCATCACCCAATCGGGTGATGAGAAAATGATCGGGTGAAATGATCGGGTGAAATATTTATGCCGAGTATAAAGAGACAATGCCCGAAGAACCAGTACATGCATTGTACCAAGGAGGTTTAAAAAAAAAAAATGCTGTCGCGACGTCTTACCGGTAAAAGTGAAGCCAGCGCTTGCCCACCGTTGATCTCGGAAGCACGCTCTTTCCGGGTGGGGCTCGCTTAGAGAGAAAGTTGTTTTGCTGTGTTAATGTAAACTAGGTTAATCCTAAAATAAGAGATCGTTGTTCCCGACGAAAGTAACATATCGAGAGCAGTATTGATTACTCAATCTGAAATAAAATTTCCAAGACTTTGAGGTTACTTCTAGAACACAAAGACATACATTGAGCAGTGCCTGCCCTGCTCAACCTCGGAGGCCGTGTTGTAGGTGCCGTGTCTTGAAGTGAAATGCCGTTGTGTAGAAGACAAGCCGCTCAGTTTCCTTTCGGAAACATTGGCTCTCTCAAGCCCGAAACGTCTCTCGTTTAACAGTGACGAGATTGTTTTGGTTTTCGTCGGCCGTCTCATCCGCCTCTCGAACTGCAGGAGTTGAAGGACAGCAACGACGAGTTGACGCTGGAACTGGAGACGCTGCGTCAGCAGCTCAACTCCAGCTCGGGCTCGCGCTCCTCGGCGCACGGCAAGCGGCACCGGCGATCGGGTTCCTGGGTGTCCGACTACTCGCGCCAGGGAGGACTCAAGCGCAGAGGCAGCGAGGCCTCTTCGTCCGGTGAGTAAGGGGTGTAGACAGGGGGGTGCAGACACGGGAACAGCCTTTAACTGTCAAGTGGTCAGTCCACAGCGTCGTCACAAACTACAGATATGATACGCGCATGCGCACATGGGCCATTGGCAACCCAACAAAATATCTACTTGCGCCTGTCGCCTCGAGGTATCTGAATTCAATCGCATACAACCAAAAAAAAAAAAGCAGATGGCTTACTTAATTAAACATTTCTCGGGTTGTGTCGGGCTAAAGGTATGTCATAATTATGTATATAGTGGTGGACTTCAGATTATCAGCGACCTGTTTTGTAATGTTCGTTTGCGTTAACGGCCCCGCATGTTCAGATGCCGTGCACGTTTCTCAGAAACATACACGGCAGGTTATGTCTGCTCTCCTCTTACAGGGTGTCCACCATTCTTGTTGTCTTTTTGTAAAATTCTCGCTCGCATTTGTATCATGCTCATAATTTTTCTTCCCAAGTGTAATACTTCCGTCATAAGCCGCGTGTTTTGCTGCTGTCGTCTGCTTCACGATTGCCGTCTGTCTTCAGCTGACAGCACTGCCTTTCTTCGCCATATTCCTGTTTTTTCATGAAACTTAGTCTGCTTGCCTCAACGTTCTATGTAAACACTGTCACATTTTAGTTCATCATTTTTATTTGAAGTACGTTTCGCTCGAAGTACGCTACTCGGCCGTGCTCCTTCGGAGCACACGTTGAATCTCGCTCGCGAACGAGAATATATTGGAGCCGCCTACGCTGTTTAGTTTTTCCTTGCGTCATTTTACTCTGCTTTCTTAAGCCTACTTTTATTACCTCCCGCGAGGTGGCGCTGTTGAGAACATTGCACCTGAACGCCCCCTGGGTCGCATTCGTCATTTTCAGACGACAGCGAACACTGCGACGCAGAGAGGTGTCACCGTGTCCTTGTGCTTTTTTTTATGTGGTGTGTATTTCCCACTTTATTTGGATACGCTTGCCCGAATAAAGAAATGTTTCAGCGAACTATATAAAGTTAAGTACACGCAAGTAAAACTAACTACGGTATTCCTCGTCCTTGCCGAACGCGAGAGCTAGACCGATTGCGCTTTTTCTGTTTTTCTTTTTAACCTATACTTCGCCTTCACGAACCGAAACTGCTGTCGCGTCATTTATGGACGTCATCCATCCAGTTAGAACCGTAAAAACTCTGCCGACATGTTTCCCGCCCGCTTAATCTCGGCTTCGTGCGTGTTTCCGAACTTTATATTATATTCTTAACACATTTTCAGTAACGCCACCACAGTAATCTTCACAGCTTTTCCGCGCGTTCCCGGATTTCGAGCTTGGAAGCTCGTGCCTCTATTTTTTGCTTCTCTTTATCCTTGCGTTTCGCTGTTCATTGGAGCTTCTGGACATACATATAATGAGCTTTTAAATTATAGGCCGAATGCGAGAAAAATATGGGCCGGGCAATAGGAGACGATGTACAATCTCAACAGGTAAAAATTCTTAGGGCCTTGTGCAACACCGCCAAGACGGCTTGAAGGCCTGAGTACCGATGCATTAAAGATTGAAACGTTGCGTCAGAATCCAGCGAATTTTGTTTTAATACTCGATCCAAGCAACCGGCGCCGCCCCGCGTAAGCTTTCCATGACGTCTGCTGCGTCAATTGATTCTGTTCTCTGTTTTCTTCTTTATCGCGTCCGTTTCACGCTTTCGTAAAGACGAAGTGTGGGCGCAGTTCGTGTTGGCAAACACAAAATGATCGCACAGATCGCGCGACAGAAGGCCACGAGCGCAGGTGCCACTAGGTTCTGTATGTTGCTACTTGTGTCATCGTCTTTTTTCCCAGTTTATTAACGTTTACAAAGCTATGTACCAACTAGACCCTCATAACGGCTTACTGGAGATAATTATAGATGGCAGAAAAAAAAAGAAAATTCAAATCGCGAAACTTGGCCTTCAGTATTCCTTGACCTCAAATAACGTTTACAAAGCTATGAACCAACTAGCGTGCCAGAACGTCTTACTGGAGGTAATTGTAGATAGCAAAAAAAAGAAAATATACAAATCGCGGAACAGCCTTGACTGTTCCTTGGCCCCAAATAATGCTTACAAAGCTATGAACCAACTAGCCTGCCAGAACGTTTTACTGGAGAAAATTATAGATAGCAAAAAATAAACAAAAATACAAATCGCGAAACTTGGCCTTGGGTATTCCTTGGCCCTAAATAACGTTTACAAAGCTATGAACCAACTAGCCTGCCAGAACGTTTTACTGGAGAAAATTATAGATAGCAAAAAATAAACAAAAATACAAATCGCGAAACTTGGCCTTGGGTATTCCTTGGCCCTAAATAACGTTTACAAAGCTATAAACCGATTAGCCCACCAGAACGTCTGACTTAAGATAATTATATATAGCGAAAAAGAAAAAATACAAATCGCGAAACTTTGTCAAAGAATACTCTAGGCAAAATATGGCGATTTGCATTTTTTTCTTTTTTGCTATCTGCAGCGAGACGTTCTGGCGGTCTAGTTGGTTCATAGCTTTGTAAACGTTATTGAACGGCGCGAAAAGACGAGGACAGAAGTAAGAAATATACAGAACCTCGCGGTACCTGCGCTCATGGTGTTCTGTACGTTTCTTCCTTGTGGACTCGTCTTTTCGCGCAGTTTGATAATTTGCCATTATCTGAGCGGTTTAAGTTTACGATTAACGTCGAAGAAACGACACCATTCCCTGGACTGTTTACCGTGCATTGCTCATAAATTGGAAATCGTTATTTTCGAATGTGCTTAGGATATGGTTCGCGATTACTGATGTAAGATGAATTACAACATAATGAATGCGAAGCAGCAACAGAATAATTCTCGCAAAAATGGCTACATTCCTAGAGTTTTTTTTTTGTTTTTCAAGATATACCTTGAAATTTTTAAGTTTTTTTTTTACGATGAGCCATTAATTTATTTCAAAACCCTGGTGTGGTTCCTCTGTAGTTCTTTGAGCTAAGAAAAGACTAAATGAATCGATCTGTGCGGTTATTTCACGCTCTGTAACCTCATATTGGTGTCTCACACAGTGCCTTAATTCCCGCTGTGTTGTCGTTTTCCTCCCCAATTTTCCCATTTTTCCCTACCCGTATTCATCTTCCACCCCTAAACCTGCACCGCAGAGGAGTCGGATGACGACATCCCCATTGCCGGCAAGATACGCAAGCGAGCCGGCTTCTCCGTCAGCGCTGGCTCCGAGGGTAAGGTCTCCTCTTTTTTTCATCATTCTCTCTTAATCTTATTCTCGAGCACGCTTTGTACTCCTTTTTATCTTATCAAGCCATATCTTAGTTCATAATCGCGCCCACGCTGAGTCCCCGTTTATTTTAGCTTCTTTCTTCTCTTACCTAGACCCACTGTGTGCAGGAAAAAGTACAAAAAGTAGGCTTAGAACTAGAATCTGCTTAACGTGCTTTCCTATATTACGCATGTTTCTCTTTTATATTCTTTCCTTCTCGGAGCCCACTCACAGTTGAGTTGGCTCAACCACTTTGTGGGGATAGGTCGTTCATTCCGCACTGCACTCTTTCATCTCTCCACTTTTGCCTCGTTTATTTGTTCTGTTTTACGCTCAATATTACGCTTATTTTACCCGCTAGCTTCGCTCCGCTGTCGGCCATAACTTTCGTTGTCTTTTTATCTCACCGTCTGGTCTTAACCTCAACGCCTGTCGTCTGCTCTTTTTCCACTGTTTCCTTCTTCGTAGCCGCCGTCTGCATCGTCTGCATTCCTCTTCCGTCTTCCATAACTGCTGCCCGCGGCGGCGTCGCCATCTTGCCGCTCATCGGCCAAGACATTCATTATTTTTACTGTATTTTTTGCCCCAGAGATATAATAAACGTTGACTTATGCGTCCCGCTTCGTGGTGAGCTGCCCCTCTTTCCGCTCTCTCTGAACAGCAGCAAGAAGCACCGCAGCGTTTCTTTTCGTTCTCTTATTCACCGCCATTCCAGACGCCATCACTTTTAACTGCGCTTTGTCATCTGCTTGTTAAGCCTTTTGTGGTCTTCTGCTTCTTTATTCCTTTCTTTGGCCATCTGCTTATTGAGCCTTCTTTATACTTCTGCTGTTTAGGCCATTCTTAGGCCGTCTGCTTATCAATCTTTTTTCTTTTGTCTTGTGGCTTCACGTCCACACCATCCTGCACGTTCTACTTGTTCATGCGTGTAGTCTTTCATCTCCCCCTCTCTGGGCTTTCTTCCACTCTCTCCACCTCACCTGTCCCTGTTATATCGTCATTTATCGCTCATTGCGTTGATTGCCGTTAATTTAGCATCTGTTTTCGCAGTTATGATCGATTACTATCACGTATGAGACCCGAGCGGATGGGTGTTGGATTTCGGTGCCCTATTATTCTTCATCCACCTATAGTGCATTATATATATATATATATATATATATATATATATATATATATATATATATATATATATATATATATATATATATATATATATATTCGCGTCTTCATTCATTTAGCCTAATGTGGTGTCCTGTGTGCTCTTCGTTTCGGCGGCGGTCCCTCGGCGTATCGCTCGCGACTGTCCGTGCTGGTGTTCCGCTTTGTCGCTTTTGTGAGCAAAGCAAATGCCCTGTCTTCTTTCTACTTTATTTTCTCCTTTCCTGGCATACTTCCGTGGGTACGGTACGCCATTATTTCCTTGTTCACTTATGTACATCGCTTGCTTCGCTTTGCCTTTAACTTCTTTCGTGTTTTACTATTCTTTTCGCTTCACCTTGGTTCCAGTTATATGAAATTGCAAAATAAAGGAAATCAAGAAACTATGGTTCCTGTTTCCGTGGTCTTCATAACGGGACTCGGTGTTATCTTTGCTCCGTGTATCTTCAAGAACACCATATTATGTTATACACGGTGAAATCTAATAGCGCAAATGGACGTTAACGGCGTTCGCGTTCTCGTTGGATATATAGGCATTCTCTCGTGCTATTGCTGTCCTTTGCGCTGTTTCTTTCCGTTCTATCGAAGTAGAGGCTGCTTCGTGTACGTCGTTCCCAATTTGCCGCCGACTATCACGCCGCGGCGTCGCTTTTAGGCTTTAACTTCTTCGCTTGTACGCAGCACCACCTGGCTCATCGTTTGTGCGTAACACGCTCGGTTCCAAATATATTATATTGCGAAAACGATTGAATATAGCCTCCCCAGGCAAGTTTTTCCCGTCGCCGTGAGGTGCCGTATAAATTCCAATTGTGTTAAGGTCGCCCTGAGCGCCGTATGTTCCGTGTGCGAGTAAGTTAAAGCGTGCAGTTGACAGGGGGATCAGCAGACTGCTCATGCCTTCGCACACGCAGTGTTCTCGCCGTTGAGTTTGCGTCAAACGATAGACAGCACGAACGTCACTTCGCTCGCTGAAGCGGCCGCGTTTCCTTAGGCCAGTGTTTTGTTGAATTACGCTGGGTCTGTGTGCGAGTGAAAGCTTCCCATTTACACGTATCAGAAGAACGCTTACGCATTTGCGAGTTCCGTGTTCACGCCGCTCAGTTTGCGCCGAAGCGACAGACAAGATGAAGGTCGATTTGCTAGTTTCGACCTTGTCGAATTGCTCATTCATATGATTCACCGTTCACTTACACTCAGCAGTAGCTTTCTGGTTATTCTTGTCCCGTCGGTAGCTCGATAATCTTTTATATTGTTGGTTTGTGTAGAAGAACAAACACCCTGTGGTTCGATTATTTCGTTTTTGATTACATCGTGAAATACGTCCGCTTAACTGGAGTTGGTGTTGGCCATTTTTTGCTCTGAAGCACTTATATTCTTCTTTGTAAACAGAATAACTAAAATATAACATATAGCAATGCTTAGAGTTAAATGTGTTTCGGGTTTACTGACCGCGTGAACGTTTTTGTCAGATGATTATTATTGGTTGGAGTTTTCGTTTTTTGTACTGTAGTAGTATTAAGCTGCCTAACGCTGTTGTTTATTTTTGTGAGCAAAATTTTCACGCTTGCACTAATTCTCCCTGTTCAGGCCTGTCTTTTTTCCTCCTCCTTTCTACTTCTCTGCTCATTGGCTTTCCTGTTTTGTTTTTTTCCGCCACACTTTTTAATCCTGGAATGCGAAACGTGCTGTCAATGTTGCATAGTCATTGAAAGGTGACTAATATCTGTCCACACTGTCGCTCTAACGTGTTGTATACTTTTATATCGAAGCTTGCTAAACGCAAAACGATATGGCATGGCTTTCTGTGGAGCGTGGTGGTTGGCTGAATGACTTTTCCTCTCTCCTAACTCGACTTCTTTGCAGGTTTGTGGCACGAACTCACGCTCGCTCACTCTGCTCATAGTAAGTCGTTTAACTGTAAGGCATCGCTAGTTTAGTCCTTTAGATTAGCTTAGTCCTTTAGTTTATATTAGTTTATAGTTTAGTCTTTTCGTTTAAAGTGTCTGAGAGTGAAGTCTTTAGTGTCTACTCGTTTAGCTTACATTAGTTTAGAGTTCAGCCTTTTAGTTTAAGCGAGTTAAAGAGTTTAGTCGTTTACTTTTATATTAATTTAAGTTTCGTCGTTTAGTTGATTAGTTTATGGCTTAGTCGTTTAGTTCAGATTATTTTATAGTTTAGTCGCTTAGTTTAGCTTACAGTTTTACGCTTAGTGGTTTTGTTTAGATTAGTTTGAAGTCGATAGTGCCTGACACGTAGCTTACTGGCACCGTTAACATCCATGCATGGATGCCTGGGAGTGTTGTTCGCGGCGTAATATGTTATACGCTACGTGCACAGTTTCAACTCCTAGTTGCTGATTTTGGTTAATTGAACTTTAACTTCTGTCTAGCTGAGAATTAAAGATAATAGCAAGGCTCGACATGTGCGTAACCACTTTTGTAAGGGGACGGAAATGTTCTGAAAATGTCACGCTTGTGAAGTCTCGACAACTGCGTGCTTCGTTGTTTTTTGATGACCCGCACGTTTTGCGATAACTTTAATGACAACTTTAATGACCTTGTTGCTTGCGTAGGGTAGCAAACCGGACGCTCGTCTGGTTAACCATAGAGGCCTTTTCTTTTCCTCGTGTCTCTCAGCCACTCTCTTTCTCTTTGTTTCTTTCTATTTGCCTTGGATTACATTGAGAAGAATCCTTTGCTTACTGTCCTTGCAAATTTAGTCGTATTTTATAAACCCGCGTTATTACGTACGTAATCTTGAATGAAGTTTTATTATTATTATTATTATTATTATTATTATTATTATTATTATTATTATTATTATTATTATTATTATTATTATTTTAGGGCTGTGTGGGTTGGAGATCAATGGCGAAGGCCTTGTGCTACTAGAGACACTGTCAAATTCCGCCATATTGTCAGTTTTCGTAATGGCGGCATTTTTAAGCCAATCGGAAAGGTTGCAGCAACCCTCTGGGCTAATTATGGTTGATCACTGGCGGAATGGCACAATGTTCAGAATAGTACTACTGCAGTGGGCATAAAGGCCGCTTCACATGACGCAGACACAGCGATTTTCAGGCGTTGAATTCTCTCGCAGCAAAAAAAAAAAAAAAAAAAGGGAAAGAAAAACAAGAAAAAAAATAAACGGCCGATCGCTCTCGTTCCAACGGTCAGCGACGAGCGACGAAACACGTTGGAAATTTTTCACTCAGTTCATAGTGGCGGAGCGATTTTTTGGTCGGCACCCGTCGAAATTGCGCAGAGTCAAAACTGCGGCGACCTGTTTGTTTTGGTTATGGCCGCTGTTTGCGCACTTTGAAATGAATTTGGATTCTCAAATGACACAAAACGAGTCATCTTCGATATCGTTCACTAAAGATTAACAATATCATAACGCACAGGCATTAACATTACGTTTGAAAAATTATGCACTGTCTGCCACAAAGAATGGCAGCAAGCACCTTTGCATGCCGCGGCAGTCGCAGAGCGGAAATCGCAGACCAAACCGCAGCTCATGTGAAACGAAGCCGCCAATAGCGGAGTTGCGAAGAGATCGAACAGCGCCTTATGACAGGATGATTATTATTATTATTATTATTATTATTATTATTATTATTATTATTATTATTATTATTATTATTATTATTATTATTATTATTATTATTATTATTATTATTATGACGATGATTTAACACAACGAGCAACACGCACAGGCATCCCATGCGTCGCGGACGCATACCAGCTGACCCTAGACGCCGACGAGTTGGGCGAGGCCCAACGCGAACCCCTGGAGCGACTGCGAGCCCGGTTCGAGCAGGCGCTGCGCGACATCGAAGAGCGCTGGCGCCAGCGGGTCGCCGATCTCGAAGCCCAACTGTGCGGCCAACCCGAAGTGGACAAGGACTCGATCGACTGCGCCCAGTCGACCATCGCCAAGCTGCAGGACGAACTGAGCATGCGCAACGTGCTCGCCGAGCGTCTGCGCGCCGACGTCACGGCGCTGCAGAACCAGCTCGCCCAGCAGAGGGAGCAGCTGGCCTCGGAGCTCGCCGCCAGGGAACACGAGGTGGCCCTGCTGGGCGAGCAGAAGAGGGCCTCGGAGACTACCGTGCAGACGCTGCAGGTACGCTTGTCGTTCCTTAGCAGACGGCAACTCGATGCGGATGTGTTCCTTTATCGCAAATATTCCTTGAAGCAGGATTTAAGAGAGGATCGTTCTGCTATGGCCCTGTTTGTCACTGTTTTTTCCATATTTTCAATTCCGCTCTTCAAACTCACATTAACGCCAACATCCTCGGAAATTTGGTGCTTTCAAGCAGGCCTTTAGGACTCATACATGTAAATTCAGTTTGGACTGGGCAGGAAATGAACAATTCAGTAGGAACGCGAGGGGACGTCTGTCACGGATGTTGTCAGGGTGAAACCTTTTGTCTGCGCTCTTTCTTCTGAAAGGAAGACTTGATAACCACACGTTAGTATCACGAATCCGCAAATAAATCTATGCTGATTTTGCTGTAAGGATAGCTTCTTAGTTGAAGAAAAGTTCGTCCTGGCCCGCGGATCGAACCCGTGACCAAAGCCTTTTCGGGACGGTCGCTCTACAAATTGAGCCAACCAGGAAGCTAGCAACTGTCAGCGCGAGGTAGAATTAGTCAACAACTTGTAAGGATTTCCTTGTGGCTCGGTGCAACAAACGTATGGTTGTCAATTATCCTTTTAATAACACTTTCGTCACCCTGTGGAATTCGGCAGAACACATTTGCAATTGTTTCCGGACTAGCCTTTACTCGTCATGAGACATAAATGCCGCTAAAGAGGGTACGTACAAAAAAGAGACAAAATAAGCAGAAATACCTCATTGCTGCTACAAATCCGAAATCATGTCGCACATCTCTGACCATTGTTGACATCTGCATGTCCTCTACGCAGGCGAAGCTTGACGAAGTGCAGAAGAAGGCGGCGGAAGAGTATGACAGCAAGCGCGAAGCTTGGAACGCAGAGCGGGAATCCCTGCTCGCGGGCATCGAGGCAAAGGCGAAGCAGCTGGAAGAGCTGAAGCGCTCCTTGGCGGAGGCTACGGCGACTTCGAGCGAGACCCTGGGCCGCCTTCAGGGCGACGCCGAGCCTTCCTCGGCTTCCGCGGTCGAGGGCGAGACGCGAAGCCATCTGCAGGCCATGTACGAGTCCAAGCTGGCGGAAGTGCGGTGTCAGGTCGAGCAGGACCTCGTACAAAAGGTGAGAAGCTGTAGATTGTAAAGCGCAACGATAGACGGGACACAAGAAAGATACGCACACAACAGAGTGCTAACTTTCAACAAACAAAATTTATTCTCTTTTCCTCGGAATAAATAAAGACGAAGGGGGGGGGGGGGAGAGCGAGCGACGGAAGATAAACAAGAAAGGACAAACAAAATTGCACGAAGGGTTGTTCCACCAGTGCCAAGCCGCCTAGTCACGTGACACTTTACTGAGATGAGAAAGGATGAACAATGATGCACCGTTTCTCATGCTATACCAACAGTCTTGAACCTTGCTGAGAAGCTGGGTGCAGGGTTTGGTCGGTTAGTTGGGCATGTCTGTATAGCAGTGCGAATGAATACCTTGCTCGTCGCTTTTTTTTTTTATGCAAGTTGTTTGGAGAAGAGTTTGTCGTCATGTGTGGTGGTCGACTACTCCTTCTCTCTTTGGCAAGCTATATGTGGCAGATATATAGTCAGGAAAGGCAGAAGTTTAAGGGAAGGTGGACGGGGGTGCCTCTTGAGCCAACGTTTCAACAAGTGGCCATCTTGTCTCCTCTGAGGCAGCAACGGCCTACCTTGGCGTGTGGATGTGTATGCTTCGTACGAACCATACATATTTATTTATTTATTTATTTATTTATTTATTTATTTATTTATTTATTATTTGTTTGTTTGTTTGTTTGTTTATTTACACATACTGCAGCCTTATTTAGGGCTACAGAAGGAATAGGAGGTTATATAATGCTATACAACAGACAAAAAATAAGAGAATACTACAAATAGTAAAGCAAATGCACACATTAGAGAACAATAATAAAAACGAACACTCTGCAGGTCAGTAAAATGTTCTTCAGTTGCAGCTATGAGAAGAAAGACATACACGAAGCATACACAGGCGAAGTATACAGATACACGCGCTAAGGTAGGCAGTTGCAGCCTTGAAGAAAAGACCACTAGTCGAAACGTTGGCTCTAGCGACCCCACCTGTTCAAGAATTTTTCATCTATTCAAGGTTCTATGTTCTCCTGAACTTTTGCCTTATTTGTATTTAACATACAAAGTCAGTCAAAAGTCCACTTGGCGCTTGCCACGCGCTGCTGGAACACCAAGAGGGACGCGCAGAAAGGCAGACGTAGTGCACAAGACTAACCATAGTAACACTAACGTAGCAACACGGAGTAATGCTAACACATAGTACACAAGACTAACCAACTATCCCCTACTCTGGCTCTTCTACCAAAATCCAAGACTTGCACGTGTGTTTCGTGTACCACTTTCTTCTATTATCTAGCGCTCCGCGTTCTTCCTATTCGCGTTGTGCGACATTTCGTTTTGTTTCCCAAGGTTCGCACCGACGTGGAGCGCGAGCTGCGCACCAGCCTGGAGCAGAACCTGAGGTTGCAGCCCAGCCGGCGAGACAGCGACCCCCAGGCGCAGCTCAGGAGGCCGCAGGACCTGACCGCCCAGCTGACCGAGGACGTCTGCCAGTTGCTCAGGCAGTGCTTGCGATGTGGCGCAGGCTCTAACGCCAATACCGACGGTGACGTCGAGGTCCAAGGAGGTGCTGGCAACCAGGTCGTCATGGCGGCCGCGGACAGCGCGCCCAGGTGGGCACTGTAAAAGTATTTTATAATTGGAAAACAATTTAATCAGTGACCAATGGGAAGGAAGTTGCGAAAGGACAGACAGGATGACAACTATTGCAGACAAAAAGCTTGTCAGAGCAGCTGATTACCAATACTATCAATCAATCCATCATCCTATCAATCAGTTTTATTATTACATTATAGGATAATTATAATATATAAAATATGCATAGGAGGACAACATAAATTTAGTCAACATTAGTTGTAATTTAGCGATGGATCGGCTCGATATCTTCAGTCAGAAATTATCATACTCCTTGACAGAATGTAGGTGGTAAAAGTGAAGGGAGTCTCTGCCTTTAAGAAAGATTTATCAACGTTGACTGTCACTGTAGGATTGTAAATAGTACATGTAAAGGTTTGGGCGCGTTTATATTCGAATTTGATGCACAACTTGGTGAATAACACTGCTTTATCTTGAGTGTCTCCTTCTCTGTCATTCTCTAAAACAAAGCGACGGCGGTGACCCGGGCGCAAGTCCACACAAAGTGACGTCAGGCGCGTCACTTCAGGAGCAGCTGGCGAGCCTCATCAGCAAGGCCATCAGTGCCATAGAGCGTCACCTGGAGGCGCTGCACCTGCAGGAGCACGAACGGCTGAGAAAGAACTGCGAGGAGCAGCTACAGCGACTCAGTGAGTTTGCCTAGTCGCACTCGCGTTGCGCCCATAGAGGACTGTCACACACAAAAAGTCACAGTTTCGCACGAAGCAATGAATGGGATAGTAACAAAATTAGAATGTCATACAAGGCTAGCTGCAAACACCTTTAAGATCGCATCTGGCGTAACTCCAAAAAACGCTGGCGTAAGGCAATACTGCCGCTCCAGTGAGCGAACTGGTGTTCGTGCTATCTTTCGCTTCAGCGCGAAGCAAGTGGTGAGGGCACAACACGTACAAGGGTACGTGTCGTCTACTGATCTCTGTCGAGACAGCGCCCGCGACCGCGCCCCTTTGATCATAGTTCACAGTTGCGGCCCGAGCGACGCAGCCCCCCCCCCCCACCGGCACCCCTTCATGCTCCTTCGCTCGACGAACTCGGCCCATGCGTTTCATCTCTGATTCGCAAGCTTTCATTCGCACATATAGCATACGACGCGCTGGGTGATGTTATATATTTGGACTTTACGCGGAACATGACGGCGACAGCAAAAACGCGCCTGGAGTGTCCGTGTAATTGCTATGGCAATAGAAGTGTAAGTGAAAGATAGTCAGTGACATATCGCAATAGATACACAGCTTTGCCATTACGGAAGCTTGAGTCGATAGGTTCGTAGTTGTTCACGACAAGTCGTAGCGTTATGTTGTTAAATTTGGGTTATTGATAGTATTATCTTCGTAACAATGTACGAAACATTATATGAAAATGTGACTTATTGTAAGGGGAATATGGCAGGCAACTCTCGCTGGAAGTGGGACAATCACTTACTTTATTCATTAGGAAGGCTAAATTATAAATTCAAGTACATTATAGAAACACTCGAAGCAAGGGGTTTCTAAAAATACCAGAAGCAACGGCACAAAGTTACGTCCTGTGTGACAATTAGGCATTGTAATATATGCCTTAAGGTTTCAGTAATTACCACAAAATAGTAAAAGAAACGTTACTCTTCACTTGCTTACGAAGTGAAATCTATGCTAGAAGCGGAAAGCCAATTCTCTTCTGTGAATTCTGTTTCTTCTGTACAGACATGCCACGTCAATAACTGTGACACATGATTTTGATAAATTGCGCGATGCGGAAATTTCAGTACCACTGCTGTAAGTGCATCCTCTAACACGTGCCCTTCACATATTTTCCTGTATGTGCGTTGCCTGCATACCGAATAACGGGCGTTGTAGTTATAATGTTTAGTGCAATCACGTCACTAATAGTTAACAGTTGCTAACGCATGCTTTCTTTTGCATACACTACCTACACCCTCTTTTCCATTGTTCCCCAATCCCTGCATCCGGCATTCGCTGCTCCATCGTCCTTCGTCGAAACGTCCACAATGGTGACAGAGCAAAAACACATGATGGAGCGTTTGGAGTGTGAACTCCAGCACAACGAGGAGCTCGAGCGGCTCCGGAAACAGCAGCAGCAGCAGCAGCAGCAGCAGCAGCAGCAGCAGCAGCAGCAGCAGCAAGAGCATCACCTTCATCATCATCAACACCAGTCCGGCCCAGCTAGCCAGCAGCAGCCGTGCGAGGTTCGTAACCGAGACTCCTTGGTCTGCCGTGTGGTCGCTATCTTCTGGCGATGGTGGCTTCGGCCTCTGCTCTTCATCTTCTGGATTGCACTTGCCTTGACTCTGCATGTGGCTTTCAGCACTACACGTTGGTTCTTATGCAAACCGGCCCAACCATTCATGGAGTAGCACCAGAAAGGGTTCGTTCACCAGCAGAGTCGGGGAGAGGCGAAAATTCTTCCAAAGAGTAAAGTGCTGATAAAACACTCTCAAAAGGGGTGTTTTTTAGTAAGATGCGGAAATTCTCTTAAGGGAGTAAGCTGTTGAGAAAGCACTCTCAAAGGGGTGCTTTTTAGTGATATGCAAAATTTTCTTAAGGAAGTAAACTGCAGGTAAAACTCCCCACAATGGAGTCTTTTTCGACGTACTCCTTTTCTTTCACGTTGTTGTGATTGGCTGCATATGAGGTCAGATTGGCTATCAGCAGTAGCTACGGTTTACCCGACTGACACAAACTGCAAGCATGGCTTCTTCCAACACTATGGTTTCTTTGTTATTGAATACAACCTTACGCGCGATTTCATTGACCTGCTAGTTTCATCCTTTGCATGCTGTAATTGAAGACATGTATTCCGCACTTTTTAAAGATTGGAATGCATGCTAAATGCATGCTCTTGCTAAGGAAGTGTAACTGTGGTGCGCTCGGTATGTTATGTTTGATTTTAGTGCATTAAAGTTTTTATTATCCTGTACAAACATACAGCAAAAATTGTGGGCAAGTAGTGCCTGCCTGACGAAAGAGCTCTGATAAAAATTTTTGTTTGGAGCTGCGGACTTCAGGAACTGTAATGAAGATTTAGTACTATGGTATTGGTGCAATTAACGTGCTGTCTAAATGACATTCACTCGCGAAAGATGTCGTAATTTATCTTTTGCAATGCAGTGCTTGATTCCCTAAAGTTTGACAGGAACTTCTGAAGTTAGACTCACTCTTGAGTATATAAAAAAAGAAAAGCAAAATTAGACAAATGGGAACAGCAGGCTCTACTTGACAATTTATTTTAAGTATGTACTTTACTATGACGTTGTGATAAAGGGGAAATAGATTTGAAGCAGATTAAATGCCGTAATAGCTGCGTGGCAACTGAAACACAGCACTGATGTGCTTACGATACGCAGTAAATTCAGCAAAGGAAGTGAATTAGCTAACAAATTCGACGATTTTACTACTGTCATAAATAGTACATACGATGCTGAAGCTCTGAACTACCTGCCCCTTTCCTCACACGATTCACTATTTACGACAGCATTGTAAAATGGCTAAAAATTTATTTTTAAATATGGTGTCAGAATCTTTTTGTTTGAGTGTTTCTTCTGGGTTCTGAATTGAACTTCAAATTTTGCTTATGTGTAAGCTGCTATGCACCGCACGTTGCTGCCTTTGTGCCATGGCGGTTGGCATGGCTATTCAGGCTGTACATTTTGGGGTTTTTACCCTGCTGTTCTCACCATGAATGGCACACTTCTGTTGTTACAAATGTACCGATGTGGTGAGAATAAACCGAACCTCAGTTTTCAAACAATTTTCAAGCGAGCGCCTTCTAAAACCTCGTTTGGAATTCCTTCGCACTTAGCTTATTAGTAGTCAAGGGTTCGACGAAAGTTCGTCTGGTCAGGCATTGGATGAGAAGATTCACGGTCACTGACCAAATCGGATGAGTTGATCTGACGTTTCGGAACCGCGTACGGGTTCCTGCTTATTAGTCTATGCTTGTACGGCACACAAGCAAATAAACGTAGTACGTGCGGCACTTCACGGTTTTACTGTAATCCACCCAAGACAATGCATTGTGCGGCTTCATCACTTTCCACTATCCACGAGAATGCGGGTATCTAAAAAAATGTTTAGCGTTTGTTCAAATGCAAGATGTATTTAATAAAACCAATTTAAATCCATCTTTAGTGGCATATATTAGAAACATCATTTAGATGTGCATATACAGAATATGCGTAGTACCGTTGCACAGGGTGATACTGCCTCGAGTATCCAAACTTGTTACCTTGAAATACTAATACTATACCTCATGCTGCTAGTTGCCTGTTGTTGCCAATAGACCCTTTTCATAATTGTAAAGCTAGCTTTCCTGCCATGCAGTTTGCCCAAGTAATGGCGGCTAGTCACTTACTGCAAACAGCGTGTTCTAGCGCATTTTGCTTACGCTATGACGTGGAAAATGTAGACTCGGCTCTCTTGACATAAATACGCATAATAGACAAGCCTCAGCACGTGCAACTAGGACCTCGTCTCCACTCTAAGCAAGAGAGGTGCCGCCATTACTTGTTCAAATATGCAGCGCAGAGAAGCGCACTTGCGGATTATGAAAAGGGTCTATTTTCATAAAAATGTCTTTATGCATGAAATATACAAACCATAGTGAAGCCAAATAATGTTTCTTTCACGATGCCAAATAGCCTGCTGAACATTACAAAGTTCTTGTCTATGCTTGAACAGGGGTTTTTGCTGGAGGCGTTTTGACGAGTGGTGCTGTCTTGATGAAGGCAACTGTCTTGAAGGAGACGAGACCGCTTGTTGCTGCCTTGAAGAAAACAAAGACCGTTATCGAAACGTTAGCTCCAGTGACACCCAATGTTCAAGAATATTCATTATTAAATATCTGTGTGTTTTTCAAGGTGTCTTCGTGCCTTCCTAATTGTTCGTGTCTGTGTGTGCTGATGACACATTGAAAACTGTCTTTGCAAGTACCTCTCATGCTACTTCGTCCGTTCTGTTGTAATGTTTTACCAAGCTGTAGAAATGGTTTTAACCTCGTCTTTTTTTCTCTTTCCCTCTCTTTTTCAACTTCGTCCTCAACCGACTTCGTTTCTACCGACCATGCGTCACGGAACCTTCGGTCGTCGAACCTTCTCGAATGTACTACTTCGCTGACCACTTTGCTGACCTGCTGCATAACACGAATTTCGCTCTAACTCCCCGTCATGCGACCTTTGATATCCTAACTGTAAATTGCATGTGCTCAATAACATCCATACGAATTGACTCTCATTTCATGGAAAAACTGAATGTCTATGTGAAATGTAAATTGATATTTCATCACCTATCTTCTTGTTTCATTATCGACCTTTTGCGGTGTCATGTCCTATGAATGTAAATGCTTGTCTGTACTTTATTATATCGCAACATCTCTCATGCCTTGACCTCTTAACGCTTCAAACTTTTTTCCTTGCTCGCGAATGCTCCTGCTTTTTTTATATAATCCATTACTCGTGCCAAATTGCGGTTCAAACTTCTTCAATACCCTTCCCGGACCGGCTTTGAAATAAACTCTCAAACTGCCACCTTCGCTTGCGCTCATATCTACCGGGGGGAAAATCCCCACAGCAGCAGCCTCAGCAGCAGCAGTCGAATGCAGTCGGCCCGAGTAAGATCGACACCCTGCTCCGAGACCTGTACGTCGAGAATGCCCGACTGCTGCGTGCTCTGCAGCGCGCCGAGGACGGCCGGAGGCGCGCTGAGCACAACAGCACGCGTCTGCAGTACAAGTGTCGCGTACTCAGCAAACTCCTCACTGACGTCACCAGAGCTGCGGTGGACGGTGGAAGCTCCAGGGTGGCTTGTGCCTGAGCCTTCAATACCGACATGTTTTGAGAGATGAAGAACTTGCTTCGGTCCAGCAGTAACCATCACATTTTGAGGGAAAGGGAAATACGAACACACAATAGTTTTCACATTTGCTGGCAGACTAGTTGGCATTGCATAGTTCAGAGTTATAACGGCGCAAACGTAGAAAGATACCGAGAAGACACAGGACAGAGTGCTGTGTCTAATCTGTGTCAGCACACTGCCCTGTGACACAAGGACGATGGATGACACAGGACAGACACAGCACTCTGTTCAGTGTCTTCTCGGTTTATCCTGACGTACGTGCTGATATACCTATGAACTAAACATAGAAGTGTTCATTTTCCTTTCCTTTTTCGATGTTGGTGATAACTGGCAACATTGCTGACACCACTATCACTGATGGCTGTCATCGTCCTTCGTCTACGACACAAGAAAGTTGTGTGCAGTGCGCGTGGCTATTGACAATGCCAACGGTTATGCCACAACTCCAGTGTGGATTGCACAATCATCAACGTCAGTTGTCTGCAACACCACCCGGTTATTCTGCAATGTGAACTGTAGTTGTCTTCAGCATTGGCGGTTGTCCGCAACAACTAGGAAGTGTGAGCTACATTCAACAGTTGTCGACAATGCCAGTGTTCGTCGGCAGCGTCAGTGGTGCTCCGCAACATCATTGTCATTGACTCCGTGTCATAAAGAGGGTGTGTGTATTCATTTTATGCAGCGGATGTAGGCTGTGAGCTATGTGCCCGTTTGTTTTCTTTTGTTCTTGTTACTTTCTAGTTCTTTTTTTTTTTGCAGCATAAAAACCTCCGGTGGTGACACTACTGATGGTTACGGAACATTTAGTATCTGAGAGTTACACTGCTACACATGGTGTGCTTGCCCTTAATAAGAGTTCTGGTTCTTTTCGACTGAATCGTGCCTTTCTGGGCGTGTATCGTTACTTTCGCTGGTGCCTTACTATTTAAGCTGCCTTTTCGTGCAACTTGAGCAAACCAGGGCGCTTTTTTACGGTGGAATACCATCCTCAAGTGATGTACGGACGTCCTGCCGATCGCGTCTTCAAGGGTTGAAAATTGTGGTGGTTGGTTGAACAGGATTAAGACTACAGCGCAAATTAAAAAAAAAGCACAAGAAGGTGTTGCTTATTCTTTCCTATGCCCGTTTTGTTTACGCTATAGTTTTAATCGTATCTCAGAATTAGTCTCCAGGATTACCTTTTACCTTTTGTTGGCGTGACCTGAAACTGACTGTTTTTGTATGCGAGTGACCCAGAGCACCATCCTCACTTGGCGTATATATGCTAATGGAAGCAAAAAGGTTAAGTAGTGACTTTGTTTAAGTGGGCTTTTGATGTTGAGCCCCATCATTTTGCCGGCGTAACTTTTAGTTTCCATGATTTGCTACTTGGAAGCTGCCTTACAATTGCCATTGATATGCTATCATCCCATCTGTTGTTTTCTAATTCATTAAAGTCTTTTCAAAAGAAAAATGTTATATATGAATATATGTATTAACCCAACTGGATGATCTGCTGAATCGCCTTTGTGTCTTGTATATTAAACGTGTTTGCCCGGAGGTCTTTGTGAAATAGCTTGCATGTTGATACTTCTTCGAGAAAGCATCAGTACCTGCTCTCGAAGCTGGCGTTGTTGCTAAAAACAATCATCACAACAGTGTATTAATGTGGGCGCATTACATACCAGTGTACTAATGTGTCCACATTACGTCAGTGTAAATATGTGGACACATTGCTCCGTGTTCTTCATTAACAAAACCTTCAGAGTCCTAATGACTCAACTATTGACTACTTTTTGACCCAGCCGTAGGGTGTGTTGCTGAAACTTTAATTGCAGGGTCTGCATGGTAACAAGGGTGCTTATAATGAGAAGGGCCTACCAGCCTGCAATCACGTTGGACGCACCATTCGATTAGTCTGTAGTTAAAGTCACGGCTCTCCAAAAAGCGTGTCTGGCTTTCATGTCTAGGTGACCTATATATAGGCATTTGCCAGAGTAGTCGGTCATATCTCGCGCAGCCATTCGCAACGTGGAATTTGCTAAAGACACCTTATACGCATTTCAACTGTACAAACCACAGTGACGGCTTGGGTTTTTTAGCTCAACCACTGGTCGTTCGAACCTATCGTTTCTCTTTTTTTGTGTGTGGCACAAGTAGCAAGTGGTCCTCTTGTGTTAAGCGGTGACTTCCGGTTTGTGCGAAGTCCAATGAAATGTTTCTAAATTCATAATGATTCAAAATAAAAACTGTACGAAATCGGTAGTTCTGGTTCAAGTTAAGGGTTACACTGGATGAATTTGATGTCGGAGCATAATTTTACGTTATATAAGGGTCGAATAATTATCACGATAATTAATAAACATTCATTGAATGAGTTCATTGAAAGCGCAGACTGTTTTCTTGCGATCAGATGCGATCGTTGCGGCACCTGGTGAAGCAGGTCTCATCCACGCGCTTCATTCTACGAGGCCTCTGAGATCGGCTTCGACGTTGCGACGAAACGCAGTTAACCCAAGCAATATACCAGGGCATACGAACGCCGACGTGCGAGTGCAACTACCGGACACCTAAGTCAAGGTTCAGTGTCTCCTCCAGATTTTTTATCCCAGCAGAATGCGGTCTCTTAGTCATTCTTTTTGTTTTCTTTGTTTCACTCATCTGCAGACTGAAGCACTTTGTTCCATAATTGGGCGTTTGCCTTTAGCTTGCTTTTCAGCATGCCTTTGCGACGCTTCTGGGTTAAGAATTCTAAACAACTCGATTGAAGCCCATCTCACACTGCATGTGTCCCGCGCGTTATCTATGTTGAGACAAAGCATGTCCTCCACGTTGTAACATCCGAGTGCACCAGTCAAGTGTGCTGTGACGTCATTCTGTGACGATGTGTCTTCTCCTTACCATTGGACTACGTGCACTGCGAGGCCACGTAAATAAAGTGTATAAACTACGTTGGAACGAAGCGCCTTGTCTACGCTGCGACGGAACAGCTCCCCTGAATGACGTAACAGTGCACCTGAATGGACGCTGTGCCATAACGCTCCATTCAGGTGCACTGAGATGTCATTGCGCTTTGTGCGAAGCCTTATCCAACGGTGCAATATAATCACTTACGCTAAACTTAAACGTACAGTTGCTATCGACACCAATGGCGAACAAGAGAGGATTATTTGCCAGAATGTGTGGCCATTGCTTTCTCGCAACTCAGACTTGTAAGAAACCGTTTCAGTGTTTCTAGCATTTTACGGCGTTATGCTCTTTTGTCGCATTGTTTTTGAATAAAGCAAGAAACGTACGGCGACATATGTCTTGCAGGTGTTCGTCACGCTGCGTCGACCGCACTGGTGGCGCGGTTTTGTTATTGTCTGTCTTCCTCAATTATGATGGCGAAAGCCTTAGATGCCTCATCAAACGCGAAAACTTACTGGCGTCCCGCGTCGGTGTCTCTCCTCGGCGTCCGCACGAGTGATGCTAAAAAAAAAAAAAAAAAAAAAAAAAAAAAAAAAAAACATGGTTGATCTCTCCGTCATAGGAATCGGTATAACACGAAAGTAAAACGTGCCCTTACATAAGTAGCTGAATCAACAAGACTGCGAGATGGGCTAGTTGGTGAACATTCATGTTTAAAGCAAAAGCTTTTTAAGCGCACATAAAACGAGGACAGAAGATCTAGGGCTTCTGTCCTCGTTTTATGTGTGCTTAAAAAGCTTTTGCTTTAAACATGAATCGTTGAATCAACCATGTTTTACCATCAACCATGTTTTACTGTACATTGATATAAGAGAGCTTGCACAATGTCTATTGGGGTTTGTAGCACCGTTGTGGACGCACCCACGTTGACGCTTGGTGGCGACTAACGTCCATGATGAATGGTTAAACAAACCTTTGTGGTAGCTGTAGTAGTTAATAGTGGTAGTGTAATCAGGGAAAGCGGTGTGACAGCCAGCAGAGCGTCGGTGATTTGACGCAAAACCTGAGTTAAGGTCGCCATTCCAATTGAGCACCACGACCGGACTAGAGGGAAGCGCAACGCGCGTCGTGTCTCCCCGATCCCCCGGCCGCGATTTTTCTCGGCTCGAGCGTAAGCGCGGAACGCCGCGTTACGGCCAGGCGAGGCAGGCGCGCGTCGCATAGCATCCATCCGTATGGATGGATGCTATGAGCGAGGCCGAGGCTTGGGCTTAGGTCGCCACCTCACGGTGTGTCAAGGCGTTCACAAAACTGCACATCTATTGAAAACGCGCCGAATGGGATGGACGCGTCGCAACAAGGCGTTCGAGGAGTTAGTTGCGGAGGCCACGGTCATGATGCATTACTTCACTTTACCGCTCCGAGACGCCGACACCATCCCGCCGGCCAAGCGCACTGCGAGAGGAAAGTGTGAAATATAAAAGGCGCGTTTGTAAAGCCTCCAGAGTGTGTGACCGTGGCGCAATGGATAGCGAGCCTGGTATCTGTTGTCGTGGACCGAGAGGTCGTAGGTTCGACTGCCGGTGATGGAACTTTCTTCTTTGCCATCTGATCTTGTGCACTTTTTCACGTCATTTTCTTGACGGAAATACGTCACTGAAATCTTGGTGGGGCCCCGGCATAAAACACTTTCGCGTTAAAAATCATCACATAATGATGTCACAGTGACGTTACGCGACGCGACGTCTCATGATGTCGTCATCACACGCAGCTTAGCTTGGTCAACGGTGGGCCCATCACGGAGGCAATGCAAAAGCAGGTGAAGTGCCTCCGATCCTGGAGGCAATGCAAAACCTCATTACGTGCCGAAAGCTTTCAGAGGGTGGCGGCGCAGTAGCAATACATTCACTAAGACCAAAAAAAGAAGATGCCTACGCCTTCCAGTCGTGTTATGTGTGTACATAAGAGACCCTGTGAGTTTTTGGTTACGCCTGTCCAGAAATTTGGAGTTTTCTGCGCGCTGTTAGGACTGACCGTCGTTCACGACGCGCTGTCTTTGAGAGTGGACGGGCGATGCGTTCCCACAGCTCGGGATCCCTGTAGCTTCCAAGAAGCGGGCGCCCCGCCGCGGGAAGCGCCCCACAGAGGGAAGGGAATCGTGCGAGCTCTGGTGGGCAGCAGAAAGGCGTCAAAGCTGGCGCCGTCTTCACAATGGGCCGCTTTGACATCGTTTGGGATGCTGCGGTGCCGACTTGTCTCGTATGTTTTGACAAGAGCATTTATAAGTCACCGTAAACCCTTTCCTGCCGTTCTGGGGAGATGCGGAAGAACTCGCCCGATCTCCCCTCCTCCCGGCCTGACCGTAGGAACTTTGGTGCATCAACAAGTGCAACGACCACTCGGCGATTGTGTGTTATTGGCTGGTGTCATGGCGGGTGGTCTCGTGTGAGATTGGCTACAACCAAGAAGGAGGAGCCAGCCTGAAGGGTTATAACGATGGTGCTGAGTGAGACAAGAGGCTCTGAGCCCTGGGTTAATGGCTCACCCAGTCAGTCCGCTCGTCGCTGAACCCTTACCTTTTTACTGTGTAAATAGGTCTACAAAAGGTGCCAGTAAACCTGTTTGTTTTCGTTTTCCTAACTTGCGAGCATCAGTTCCTCAACACGGAGACTCAGTCACGCTACCGAAGGGAGCCCGGGTCCGACGCAACCCAAACATCGCAACAACTGGTTGCAGCGGTGGCACGGAGCTGAACCCGGGTCACAACAGCACAGAGTACCGCCGGAGTTTACATTGCCTAGCCATATAAAGCTTCGTTTTAATAACTGTTGCGGTTTTGTGCGTCATAACCATAGTACAACCAACGTTCTTTATCGGTGTTACTGAAGCGGAGAGGACTCAGTCGCTTGCGTCGTCTGCACTTCGTCTACTTCTTCCCCATCTATCAAAGCGTGGGGCCTTAACCACATACTTTAAGCCCACGACGGCGCTTCTCTGAACTCAATTTTCGAGTGGGAGTTTATCGTTTCGCGCGTAGCGTAACCGCTTTTAAGCCCGAAATTGAGAAGCTCAGTATAACAAGTGTCTCCCCTGGAGGGTGAAGGAAGAAACATTGAAACAAAGTTTGGAAAGAAAAAAGTGCGAACGCGCATGGGAGAGGGTGCTAGACACTACTAGATAAAGAAGAATGTCAGGCGGCTGGGGAAAACTATAGCCTCACTGTACAGCACGGCCAACTTAATTTCCATGCAAATGAAGCGGTTCCTACCCCACAAACTCAATTCTCGCTGGTTCTAGAGGCATACGCAGTGTAGAAAGTAAGCCAGGCGAACACACCGACCTGCGGGCGTAGACTTAGCCTTTTTTTTTTTTTTGTTCTCTATAAGCGAGCCGATTCTGGTGCCCTGTCGAGCTGACCCGTTTCTAACGTCTTTCTTTTTTCATTCAGCTGTCTGCTGGCGAGCTGCCTGAAAAGCGGAGGCCATTGCTTTGAACCGAAGGGCGAAATTTCGTTTAAAACACTGTTTTTTCTAGAAGCAGTTTTGCTACGAAAGTTATTGTAACAGCAAAACTGATAGTTGGGCGTGTTGGCAGGTATTCATGGTGAAGTTTGGAGCGCGCATGGTTGACAGGGGCACAGACAAAATAGCCATCGTTGGCATTCACCGATAAAGAATTGACCTTTCTGAATTTTTCTTGATCATTTGTAATCTGTATGCATGCCAACATGACTGGCTTTGCTCATGCTCTGTGCGGATTCGTAGTGCTTATGTTCAGTCGTTTTCAAAAAGTAAACAGTCTCTCTTTTTTGTGTCCCTGTCAACTGGGCTCGCTACAAATTTCACCATGAGTTACTATGAGGTGGAACTGTGACCAATAGCATAGGAGCGACCGGTAATACCTAACCTCTAATAGTAATAATTGTTGTTTTTTTACGTCCCTAAAGCAAAATATGATTATGAGAAACGCCGGTATTGGAGGTCTTGAGAAATTTCGGCAGCCTGGCGTTCTTTAACGTGCACCTCAATATAAGCACACGGGCCTCTAGCATTTTCCACCATCGAAATGCGGCAGTCGCGGCCAGGATTCGATCCCGCGACCTTCGGTTCAGTACCCAAGCACCATAACCACTGGGCACCGCGGCGGGTGTGTAATACCTAACCTCCTTTGTTGTACTGTTACGAGGTTGAGATGGTTGAAGAATGCAGCAACAGAACAAGAACGCTTGTCAGCATTCCACCACTCACTGATAAGTAGTACTTTTTCAAGTGTTATATTTACTTGTAATGATCTCAACTGAACGCGATTGTTCAATTTGGAGCATATAAAAAGGTCTACCGGCACACTTGATGTCACAGATTTAGGTTAAAGGGGTCATGAACCACTTTTCCAAGTAATGATCTAATGGCCTCAGTATCGGAGTGTACTGCCTCCCGAATCGATTGCCGCAAAAATTTCTTGAATCCGTCAAGAATCAGCGGAGTTACGGGGGTTTGACGCACGCTCCCAGCGCTTTCTCTCTTTTCTCGTGCCGACGAGCGCACTGGAAGCTAGACAGGGAGGGTTAGCACGGGGGAAAGAGGTTACGTCAGCGCGCGTTCTGAAACGCGATCGCTCTCCGCTGTGATTCGCTTGCGCGAGTGCGGCTACCGTGTACTGAGGAGTGCGGCGCCGGCAAGTGGCGGCACCCCGCGGCAAGAAGCGCATCTGATCCGAACGCCGCTCTCGATTTACGTCGGCTATCAGCCAATGAGCATGCTATGTCTCTTGCGACGTAAAGTGACAGATCCGCGACGTAAACTGACAGACGCCCCGCCCACCGACGAGAGTGAGAACCGGCCTCTATTTGAAAAGAGGGCGCCTGGGGAAACGGCAACTTCGCGCTCCGCTTGTGGCCTTTACGCGGCGCGCACGACTGTAGTATTTGGCAGAGCAGTTCATAGCCGTGTCAGCTTTGCGCAGGATGTGCTTTTTCAACAAGCCCAAGGGGTGCTTCATGACCCCTTTAAAGAAAGGAATCCTGCGCTAGTGTCCTTCTGTAGGCCCTAGTGTACTTCTTCATCCCGCGCTGAATCCTGCGCTAATGTCCTTCTTGTGCAGGTCTTGGTGTAGGTCCAAATCCTGCACCTAATGCTGCTCCACTACCGTTAAACCTGAGGAAGTGCATAGCGCAGGCAACCCAGCAATTCCCTTGGAAATCGCCCACATGCCACCGCCTCGGCAATCGTGCACCTACTGATGCGGTGGCGCCCTCTCTTGCTCGGCGCGAGTACCAGCTGGATGTTTAGAAGCGTTTTTCGTGCTTTCAGGTAAATTATTGCGATTAATTTTTGGTTATTTGTGTAATTTATATTATTTTAGACCTTGTTAGTATTTTATTTAGTATAACGCAACCACGCTTATTTCGAGACCAGCCGGGCGGCGTTCAGCCGAGCGTTTAATGCATTCACGCCGCCGTCCTTCCTCCCGGCATCTGCGCACCTCGTTCCTTTGAAGCCTGGCTTGTTTGCGGCGTCTGCCTGCCGCGGCCACTCGGCTCATCCGTGACTATGCTCATTTGCATAGAAAGGCTCGCCGCACTGGCAGGCCACTTACGGCCGGCCCTCCGACTCGGTCACCCAGACGGTGCAGCGGCTTCTGTCTGTTCACACGACGGCCTCATTGGAGTTAAAAGGACACTAAAGAGCAAAACAATTTTTCTCATATTATTAAAGTGCTCTTTCACGATACCAAAAACACCACGCTTGCTGCGAGAAGCCGCTTAGTAAGCGAGAAAACAAAATGTGGGTGGCCACGCCACCTTGAAGTTTCCGCACCATTCGCCGTGACGTCGCATGTTTTGACGGCGCCTACTAGGGACTACGTACTTCCTAATCGGTAAACATGAAGTACATTGTCCTCTAACGGGGCCGTCGACTTAACATACCAACTTTGGGGTAATTTTGTTGAGCCAATGGCGCCAAAGTACGATAAGTACACTTTCAAATCCGTAACGGCACGCGGGGAGATTTCGGCGAGAAATTTAATAATGATACTTTGAACTTGATTTTCTCCTCTAGTTATAAACCTATGATGGCGAAATTAACATTAGAGTTCTCAGAGCACAATTTATCGATCTAAACCGATTAATTGTTTCTCTTTAGTGTCCCTTTACAGGGTCGACGCGCTAGACTGGCAATAGAGGAGAGGAGGTGGCGGTGAGGGAGGGAAAGTGGTGCAGTGTTCGAAGGTTGTGGGTTCGGATCCCACCGATGGAAAGGGTGCTTTTTCGTCCAGTTTAGTCGTTTTCAATGTAGGCCACAATGATCGCACTACAGCTAAAAACAACAAATAGCGACCCCCTACGCCCTCTTTGGCTAAATTGTCTGTTAGTTTCATCGGTTTCGTGTAACAGTAAGGCAAGTAATACAATACTCCCTACAGTAAGGTACAGTAATGTCGGAATACAACGCATTAGTAATACTTAAATATACAATGTTTTTTAGCTAATGCTTTGCTCAAAGTACTGTAAGTGCAACAATAATAAACGAGCTAACATGATATTAATTATTGTATTACAATGTTAGCCCATTCAGCAGAAAATTTTGAAAGCAAGATAATTGATATTTCGAGGGTGGTTACTTCTGCAGTATCAAGAGGTCGCACCAATCGTGTCGCTTGATTGTCATAATAGCACGCTCGTAAGCTAATTATTTCCTAAAATGCAATTTTTTTTTAATTCGAAGCCAATTAAATGATGTCTAGTTACGTCTGTGCCTAAACTAACCCTTGTCCCCTTGTCTACCATATTTATAACTAAAGGCAGCGCGTAACCTAACTGCCTCACGAGACCATGGACATAGACAGGTAAGCCGATTAGTGCGGGGTCCGTTGTGGCTTGTTTACCAAACCGAGCTCGTCTAACGTGTTCGTCTTTGTTTTAGGAATTACATGCACTTACCTACAGTGGGACCATATGCGGCGTTTCCCTACAGCTGCATTTTATGAGCCAAAAAAGCAAAAACAAGACAACAAAGTAAGCGAAATACACACGCGCACATACATACATAGCACGCACGAGAACCAAAGCTAAAGATGATGTCACATAACCATACAAGGCAAACAGTGTTCGGTTTTGTGTTGTCCGGCATAACAATTAAAGCGTACGTTTTTATCAGACAGATGCAACACACTAATACTGCTCTACAAAAACAACAAAAGAACTTAGAGGACGCTTGGGCTTCGCCTTCAAGAGTTGAACGCGGTAGCGTAATCTGGCCCCGTGCGCATCGCCTTCTCAACTGCTAGGCTCGCTTCGGTTCTCGGTGCATCCCTCGACCGTGCCGTAAAGAAATTACTGTGCGCGTAACACTGGCCGTTTCAAACTATCCTAGAATGCCTTCTGCAAATGCAGTTAAGTGCCCACTACGCCATAATTGTTCCTTTTGCGAATCAGCGAAGGTCCCACTACGCATCCGTAAGGCAACACGCGAAACTACGCAAGCTGCTTACTTCGTGGAAGCTTTTGCAGCTGATAACCGAATGATGCATAAAAGACAGTATCGAAGTTCGTGCCGGTTCACCATTGTTATAATTTTCGATCTCCGACACACGGTAAACCTCGACCATAGCAGCTCTTCTGTAAAAACATACGAACATTGACAGTGGCGCTCGGAGCACATGACGCTAAAAAAGAATGACAAAGCAAACAGAAAGAAAAGATAAAGCCGTAACTTGCCAGAGCTGATTCGACGCAGGGCGACAAACAACGATTTGAAGTGAAAAACGGGAAAATTGAAGATGTAAATTAAATACGAAGAACGGAAACTTCCCCGGGCTGCCTGTAGGGCGTTGGAGCCAGGACAGCTGGTCGCGGCTATGTCTAAAGAAAAAGCTTTCCAAGACGGTCCAAGGCTGGCAGTAAGCTTCGAGAAATGTCGACGACCCCTCCCCACTGCCGCCCCCATAAATCGGTGACGATAAAAATCGCGCCGTTTTCCTCCTTCGAAAACGAGTGCCCGTCTCTCCATCGAATTCCTCGCGCGCTTTTCTGGCTCCTTCTCAACTTGCACGGATCTCTGTTGCCACTATAACTCCGTTCTCGACAGTTCCGTGCAGTTAACAGAAGGCTTAGCGGCAGACAATCAGTAGCGAGAACTGTCGGTTTTGCTTTCCAAATCTTGCTCAGTAAGACCCTAATTCATTCAATCAATTAATCAAGCAGAAGGAATCGCCAATTGAGTGTTGTGTGAATTTGCTGACGAAATCGATAACCAGGAGCCTGCTTTACAAAATACCAGCGTTGTGTAGATGTGCATGTGGGTACGACATGCGAACAAGGGAGACACTGCGTGCTTCGAAATTCAACTTCGGAGACAACCACTATAGCCCCGTGGAACAGAATGCAACAGAGTAAAAACAAACCTCTTGGTCGCCTTTACAGCTCGGTTCCACGCCAGGCTAACGCCCAAGTTTCCCGCCTTTATCGTGCCGATGGCCCAGATGACGCCACTGTCGTAACGTATACTGATGCCAGTATTAGTGGCACCACCATTCATACCGCTCTTGTGTGCCCAATAATACCAGAGGCTGGCCAAACATGCTCGTATTTTGCGGATCCCGCATCACCGGCACACCTTGCTGAGCTTGCCTCCTACGTGACGGATTGACGGCGCTGCTTCCTTGCCTTCAACCTGATAGATGTTCTCAGCTGATCATTAGTGCGGACTCGACGCAAGCTATCCACGATATACGCAGAGTGTACCGGTTTACATCACTCTCGGATGGCATTCACCATCTTGCTGCCTCGGCAACTGTGCGGATACGGGCTCAATGGGTGCCTCGGGCCGCTTTGCCGGACCTGGTCAAAGCTGATTTGGCAAAGGGGGGGGGGGGGTTGGGGGGGTTCAACCACCCCCCCCCCCGAAATTTTTCAGTTTTGCTTGCGTACATAGGCATGCACACATACAAACGCACGCACGAACATGCATAAAGTATGGTTGACCCCCCCCCCCCCCCGAAAAAAATTTCTGGCTACGCCCCTGCTGAAGACGCTCACGGACAGATACCCTGGGAAAAATTACACCATCTCCCGCTAAAGGGGACCATGAGGCGATGCGAAGCCGGAGCACTTGCACGATCGCGTTCCATCGGCGTTCGTTGGGCACGCCACCGACCTCGCGTCGTGGAACACGAAGAGGAACACTACGCGCATTGTGTCTTCCCTCTAGCCTGGCCGGTAATTCTCACAGGGCGAGCGGGGAACGCGGTCTACAGGCGCGCGAGAGGGGAGCAGCGTAGAAGAGGAGAGAGAGGGGGAGGGGACGCGCATGCGCTGGCGCTCATCGCGGCGCTGCGCAGAAGAGAATTTCGGCATGTCGAGCTCGCACTTCATAGGAGTCAACCGAAGCAAGCGCTGGACTTGACGCGCGCAGCGCTCTGCCACTTGAAGGAGAGGAGACTAGAGGAAGAGAGTAGCGCATGCGCCGCGAGAGCAAAAGCGAGAACACAGGAGACGCGCAAGCACGTGCTGGTAGAGAAGTGGAGAGAGTAGTTGGAGAGTGGGAAGGAGGAGAGTTGCGCATGCGTAGTGTGAGTGCGGACTAGCACGCCGCGGGACATACCCCCGAGCAAGAGATGCCTTCGCATCTAAAAGAAAGCCTCCGACGTACGCCATGATACCTCCGTGTGGGTCAAACCTCCCTGGTGGTTTAACCCGCCGAGAGGAGGTTACGTTGCAGAGGCTTCGTGTCGCGCTTACCCCACCTGTGACCACCCTTTGGGCGCAACATTACCTCGGCCCATATGGTACATCGTGCCCATTTTGTGACGCCCCAATCCGTGATCGGACTGCCACACACTTGTTGTGGACTTGCACAGGCCTCCGTGCAACCGCCCTCAGGCCTGGCCGACCACCCGACCTAGACCTCTGGATCCGTGGACCTTACCACCGATCATTATTAGACTTTATACACGAAGCAAATTTGCATGTGCATTTTGTAACCCTCTAATAAGTATGCCTAAAGGCAGTCTTTCGAAAAAAAAATCTATTCCCTGGTGAAAAGACGCAAATACCGCAGCTTTCGCGACACTGCACGGAAATCTGTTAGATTCGATACAGAAACCTTTCATGGCGGCTCTCACTTCACCTCGTATCGTTTCTCTCTCTCTCTTTCTTTCTTTCTTTCTTTCTTTCTCTCTTTCTTTCTTTCTTTCTTTCTTTCTTTCTTTCTTTCTTTCTTTCTTTCTTTCTTTCTTTCTCTCTTTCTTTCTTTCTTTCTTTTCTTTTTTTTTGTTTTTAGTACAGCTGCTTAGAGAAATAACACTTTCCTCTCGGCTCCATGTTCGACATCACTTCCAAAGAGTCGACTCTAGAGAAGAATGAAAGAATCGGAATCGTGCTGGATTGAGAGTAGGGGGACCGACAAAAAAAAACGCAATTTTCCCTGCGTACGTTAAATGTGCTTGCCTTGATCGAATGCTCGAGTATATCCGGTTTGTGTATGCCTTAGTACTCGCGCTAAGCATTAAGCACGTCCCCACGAAAGCCAGCCGCGCAGACCGTGCGAACATAAGTCGCAATGTAGCAGTAAATGTGAGAGGAAAGCGTGAACGCTGCCTCGCTTATCTTTAGCTCTCGTGACGTCACTACAAGCTTTTTTCTGCCCTTATGGTCGCCTCGCGTAGCTTCCAAATCTCGGCCGGGAGGTTCGGAACACGGCGTTTCTTCTAAGGGGCTGTGATATGCTAATAATAATTATAACGTTTAGCGTTTAACGTCCCAAAACCACCATATGATTATGTGGGACGCCGTAGTGGAGGGCACCGGAAATTTCGTCCACCTGGGGGGTTCCTTAACGTGCACCTAAATCTAAGTAAATCCAAGTATATTCGATTTCGATCGAATGAGTATTCTAACAATTTTAATAGCTAGTTCGTCTTGGTCAGCGTCCACTTTTCTCTCTTTACCGATAAAACACGCGGAATTAATTGTCATCCTTATCAAAGGAAGGAAGGCATATCTCGCGGAAATAAGCAATTCCAACCCGGAAACATCCATAATCGCGCCTTACCATTTTTAAAACCTAGGTTGTTCGGGCGCGCTAATTAAATTTTGAGTCATTAGGAGTTCTCTCTCTCTCTTGGGGGCCTGCGCGTCTTCGATAAGGCGCAGTTTTTTGCGAGTACGCTGGAACGATTAGAAAACACCGGCAAGCTTACGAGCAGGCTTAGAATTAGACTCGGGAACCGTACTATACATTTAGGAACTTAAAACTTTTATTCCTCCTCAAAGAAAGCCCACGGCATACCGTGCACAGAGTCTAGCGTCGATTGGGCCTGTTTTCTCGCTCAAGCCCTCCCCCCTCCCCCTTGCCCACACCTCCCTAATTAGCGTCCTTTAAGTTATTGGAATATTGCGAGTGTATGCGTATGGCTTCGTAGCGGGGCCCAGCCCAATCCACAACGCCGTTCGAATGCGTTCATTAAAAGTTTTGCGGCGCCGCGTCTGCATTGCGTGGTAGCATGTAATATACCGTGCCTGCGTTTTTTGGCGCATAATCCTCCCCCGCATGCACCCCCACCCCCTAAACACGGTCGCTAATTACGCTGCAGCGAGAACGAGGCGCATCAACAAAGCATCCATCATTATGGCGTAATTGATTGCGCCGTCGTTCGTCTGTCTGTCGTATGCGTTGAGGAAAGCGCGTGTTTGGGAGTGTATATATATAGACATAAATCATTCGCCTAGCTCGGATGTCGGTCGTGCAAATGTTTGAATCCCTAGGTCACCGTTACGGTTAGCTTAGCGATGCCGACGAAAAAAATATAGTGTGTGCGTCCGTAAAGTCATGGTGCACTTCTGATCGGTTACAGGAAAGTAACGAAACAAGATGGGAATGTGAAATCTTCACTGAATAAAAGAACAGCTCCCTAAGTTTCCGTAGTATGGTGTTCAAGGGTGTGCGCACACTGGTGACGACGCAGCACCACGAACTACGCAGCACCGCATCAGCTAACGCCTACGCCAGTCGAGACGTGGACGGTACAGAGGAAAGTTCATTGTGTTTTGTGGCTCGATAAATTCTGAAGCCATTAGACTTTCATTGGTGGGGTTGTGTGGAGCAACGTGCGTACAGCGAACGTATCATCAACATTATTCCTTTAAATAAAAAAATCACAGACGTAATTCACTCTGTTACATCATACGTCCTTAACAATGTGTGGGAAGAACTTGAGTACAGTTTAGATTTGTCGCAGCAAAAAAAATGAAGGCCTTATCGAGCTGCACTGACCAAGTATGATACTTGGAGAGTTATCCTTTTGTTTGGTGCGGATTTCACATTTCTATCTGATTTAATTGATTTCCTGCGACTGGTCAAAGGTGCACCCTGACTCTACGGACACACTGTATTGCGCCTGCACGTGCAAACAGAGATTTCATATTAAGCCCAAGTAAGGACGTTTTTTTTTTTCGGCAATGTCTGTGGAACGTCTGCCAAGAGATATCTGTGTGTTATCTATGTTGGATTGTTGGATCGAATATATTGACATATTTGTATTTCAGTGCGGAAAGTGTCATGTCTGCTGTTTTCTTGAGGCAACTTTGCAATGTTACCTTGAGGCGTGTTTAATAAAAAAAATTCTAAACAGGGTTTGTGTGCTGGAGCCGACGTTTCGACAAGCGCACTCGTCTTCTCCAAGGCTGCAACTTGCAGAGTTGCAGCCTTGAAGACAAGTCCGCTTGTCGAAACGTCGGCTCCAGCACACAAACCTTAGGTTTACAAATTTTTCATCGCAAGCTTCCATCTTCCACTGACTCCTGTCTTTCTTTTTTCTTTCTTCGACTTCGCACTCACTCACTCACTCACTCACTCACTCACTCACTCACTCACTCACTCACTCACTCACTCACTCACTCACTCACTCACTCACTCACTCACTCACTCACTCACTCACTCACTCACTCACTCACTCACTCACTCACTCACTCACTCACTCACTCACTCACTCACTCACTCACTCACTCACTCACTCACTCACTCACTCACTCACACTGCGCGAAACGTTATTGCATGTTCCCCTATTGGAACACGACCGCCGTTGGAAGGAAAACGAACCCGCGACATCGTGTTCAGCAGCTCAAGGCCATTGCTATACAGACCCAGCGCGATGGATCGCCAATCAATGAGGCGGATGTGGTCTCGACGCCTGCAGTTGCTACCTTAGCGAGGGCCATCGGCTTTACTAATGGAGCCTTTCGCCTTATCCTGATTAATGACGCGCTTAACGACGGCGCTGAAAGCCCTTACGTCACACTGCGTGGCTCTAATCATGTCTTTTCCCTCTCTCTCTCTTTCCGTGGGTAACTTATCTCCCCGTACCAGACCGACCCGTAAATAAAAATGGAAAAGCGTATTGCGTCATACATAAGAACAATCGACTCTGTACAATACTTATTTATTTATTTATTTATTTATTTATTTATTTATTTATTTATTTATTTATTTATTTATTTATTTATTTATTTGTTTGATTATGATAACTAGGTCTGCTTCACTTTACTCTTTTGTAAGGTGCAGTTAAGCTCGAGGGGCGATCGGCATTTCCTCAGAAATACCAGCCGCGAATATTTTGGAAATTCTTTATTACGCCATTTCATAGAAATTGCCTCGAAACTGTCCCTTCTTTTTCTTTATAAACACTCCTAGATGGTTCCCAGCTCTCAAGTTCTTTTATTCGCGGCCGTCAGCTTAGCACGTCTGCACGCAAAACTACCGTTCGTCAGCGTCCAATTCCGAGAACTGGACCTTCTCCTGTAAAGCGTGCTCTATCTGTTAGGCTTTGTTGCTATGTAAAAAAGCCCGCTAGTGTTTTTCTCATTTCGCAATCTTTGTTCAGTTATCGCGTGTACTCAAGTGTTCACTTCGGGCCATATGCGTGCAGGAGAGATAGCGTTAATATGAAGTATTTATCAACCTTTAACTGTAACGGAAGAATTTTGGAGCTAACTGAGAACGAAAGAAGAAGCGAGAAGACAGCGGCGCCTCACCCTGTCTTCTTCGTCATGACTCTTTTCCTTTGTCCCTATCCTGTATTCTTATTCTTGTTGTTTTCTTCCTTAGTGCTTAGTTTGCTCCAAAAATCATTAAGATATGCACCAACTCGCCTAACGTGTCACGTTTCACTCTAACCAGGGGTATGGTGGGTGGTTAGGGTTTGCCCTTTTTCTGAGGTGTTCTGTGAAAGACCTGTTTACTTCTCCCTACAGAGCTCCACGCGGGTGCACGGGGTTTATTGAAAGCTCCATGGAAATGCGATCAATAAGGGACTGCAATAAATGTTGCTTGTTGCATCGTAAAGGTATTTCTGAGTATTTGTCTCGGTCGACTGGGAGTTCTGCGTATTCTCCTATGAAATGAACTTGGCCGTAGGGCGCACTTCGCCTCCTGGTAGTTCCCATTCAAAAGGCAGTGTAGCCCTCTAATGCGTTAGCATTAGTTGCAGCCGAGCGGGAAGAGAAGTTTCACTTATACAGGCAGAGTTTCCTTCAGGAAAGTTTGATAACCTAAGTCTTTTGATCTGGTTATCGAAAGCCACCGACATTTGATGCGGGCACGACTTGTGCAATGCAGATTCTAGGCACGATGCGGCGATACCGTTCTTTACTAACTTGGAGTTAATAAGTGAAAGAATATTGAATAAACTAAAACAAGAAGGAAAGGGCGGCGGCGACAGGGTGGCCACTGATAAAGATATGCCCATCGCCTGCACTCCGCATCTTCATGCTTTTCTCGCACCGTATGAAAAAGGTGGGAAACCGGTATGGTGTTAAGGTGTTTTTTTTCCTCTAGGAACAAGTTGGGCCGAGTCTGCGCAGCAATGGATAGGAAAGTCGACGGCAAAGGAGAAAAGTGGAATGAATGTGAAGTGAATCATCGGGAGGCGTTAGTTGAATGCGGCAAGGTGTTGTCTATCACATGCCCTTGTCTTGCGGAAAATGCTATATCGCGCAAACCGGGAGGTGTGTGAACAATAGTCTAATGGATCACAGGGTTTCGCTGAAGGCTCAGCCTTCTTCAAATCTGTGCTTGCATTGCAAAGTTTGCAAATGTCACCCGTTGCTGCATGAAACAAACGTGTTGTCTAGGGATAAAGATAGGACAGCGCGAGAAGTGGCTGAGGCATTCTACATCCACAAGTATGGCAGCATGTGCGTTGCAAGGCCTCCGCTTACGTTACACAAACTAGAGACAGACTATCTAACCGCCAACCTATAATCGTTCACGTGGTCTTTCTTGTTACTTATATTTGTGTTTCCTTCAATAAACTTCCAGTTGCTTGTCTGCGCTTGTCTCACTTGTCCCTGTTTATTTTGCGCAGTTTTTCGTAGTAATTAGTCATTTTATTTGCCACTTTTGAAAGCAAACGACAGGGGAAAGGAAAGGTAATTGGAACGCATTTCTTTTTAATTTGGCGATAAGCCTCCGTTATGGCTTCATAACTGATGATGTGATGCTTTACGTTTTGTGATAATTATTGCAGCGATTATTGCCGAAGTAAAATCGTCGTTATCAGTTGCCGCACACTCGATCACAGAAAGGTACTTGCAAAAGCAGTGGATACCAAACACAAAATATATTAACCAATAATTAATAATTGCGGGGGTCTAACATCCCAAAACTACGATATGATCATGAGGGACGCCGTAGTGGAGGGCTCCGGAAATTTCGACCGCCTGGGGTTCTTTAACGCGCACATAAATCTAAGCACACGGGCCTCTGGCATTATGCCTTCATTGAAATGCGGCCGCCGCGGCCGGGATTCAAACCCGCAACCTTCGGGTCAGCAGTCAAGCGCCATAACCACATATACCACCGTGGTGGGTACACATGTTAGCCCTGTTTGGCGGTGTTACATTGTAAGAGTGCCAGAATGTGCTTCCTAACGCCACCCGTTTTGGACATAGCAAAGCACCCTATGCGCATAGTGTTTACGGGCACCCTGTAACGAGGGTGTTTTTGTCTCCCTGAATTGCAGTACACTTATATCGGGGACTGCGTTGTGCTTTATATTGCAGCTAGGAGCTATTCGTGGACAAGGACATGATTTTACAGCGCCAGCTGTTGTGAGATTGTAACAGCCGTTTTTGGCGCCGCAGTTGTCCGCCGCCGCCGCCGGCGTCCGTAACCACCATCGCGCGAAATAAGAAAAGAAAACGAAATAAGAAAAAAATATCCAGGATGGAACGGGATTCGAAACTGTGCCGTCTGCGTGGGAGCCCAGTATTCTACCACATCGGTACACATAGCCATGCCGGTGTTCGAGACTCCTTCGCAAAAAGACCGTATACAGGCTTCATGTCGGGAAATTAACATATGTAATGTGGCGTGGCAGAAGAGCAAAATAACAACCAGGCGTCACACAACGCGAAGTCTGTAACTAGGCGTCACACAATGCGAATTGCGTAACGAGTGGGTCGTTGAATGCTTCCAGCCTATTACGAAGGACTCAGCCATAATTCTTCGTCGTCATCATGCACAGCACCAATAAAGTTCACCTAATGCCTTACAGATGTGTAGCGGGTACCACGGTTCTCTGCAGAATGACAAAAAATGGCATAGTGGCTGCTTCCCTACTTCACAAAAATTATGATGATATATAGCGTGGTGGGCACCTCGCAAGTGTATTTGTATTAGTTGCTAAGTTCTAGTTCACTATATTGCTAAGCAAGCCCATAAGGCTCCCATAATCCATTTCCTCAGGGCCTTAATAAAGTTTTTCCCTCTCTCTCTCTACTTCTCACGTTAACGTATGGCATATAGCGTGGTAGGAGAGTGAAATAACGACTGGGCGTCACACAATGCGAATTACGTAACTAGCGAGTCGTTTAAAGCTTCCAACCCATTACAAAGGGATCAGCCATAAATCTTCATGGTCATCAGCCGCCGCATCAACAAAGTGCACATAACGCCTTACAGATAGGTAGCGGGCACCTCGCTTCTGCGCAAAATGACGAATAGTGGCGTATTCGGTGCTTGCCAACTTCGCAAAAATAATGATTTATGGCGTAGTGGGTATACTTTGCATGTGTATTTGCATTACAGGCCCAAGAGAGCTTACAACGGGCTCTAGAAATGCCGCTCCTCGGGCTTTCCCTGTAACTGTGCTGCGCCTTCCGCGTAGGCCTGGCGTTTTTTATTGGTTCTTTGCTTCTGAATTTCTTTTCAACCGCAGGTTTTAACCACTTAGAATGGCATTGCCCTCGCATTCCAGCATATTGTGATCGATTTGCCGAGAGCCGCGTAGAGGAAGTCTCCAGGAAAAACCTCGAGGTGTAGCACGGATGAGCGCTTGTCACTCGAACGTTAACTGGAGGGGCCTCGGGCGTTACTCTCATTCAGAAAGGACAATACCGATGGGTACGCCACCTCTGGACTCGTGCTAGTCTAGACCACTCAAAGCCAGCAGCCGTTGCACTGTTCTCTCTCTCTTTCTCACCCGCACACGCACACACACTCTATTCAGTGTGTGAGAGCGTTTAGTTCGCACGTGGCTTTATTTTTTTTCTCCCACACTCGACGAATGCACTGCGCGTGCGCGTTCTTCGCCTAAATGCAAGAAACGTGTTCCGTGTCCTTTCGAGTGACTCTCCAGTGAGTGGTAGACTCGAATGCTAGAGCGATGCACTGAACAAGCTTGCTATCCTCCATAACGCACTTCTCTTCCTCTACATTCTTCCTCTGAAGCTTTCAATCTTTTTTTTCTTTCCTTTATTTTTGGTAGTTACTTCCTTGTTATTTTCTTACTTGCATCCTGCCTCATCAACACCTTCTTCATCTACTTGTTCGCATTAAGTTTATTCCTTCGTTGTTACCGTCTTCCTCTTCCTTGTCCTCTGCTGCAGCATTGCCTTCTCCTTCTACTTCTTCGGAATGCATTTAAACTTTACCTCCTCCTCTTCTAGGGGGGGGGGGGGGTAGCGTAACAATAAACAGCCGGTGCAGAAAGAAAGAAATCACCGCGTTCATGGCCTGCGTGGATGGTTGACCATCTTTTGCGGCCGACAGTACAGAAAGTGCATCGTATGCCATTTGAAGAGAGAAAAAATAGTAGAGAAGGAAAGGCGGGGAGGTTAACCAGTTTAGGAAAAGCAGTTTGCTACCCTACATATGGGAACAGGGTGGGGGAGATTTAAAGATGGAGAGGAAAGAGAGAGAGAAAGATAACACATGACACAGCACACACAGAGTCAGTCACAGTCCGTCACTCTTGCGTGGTACGCGACATTGCTGTCACAGCCGCTTGTCCAAGTTTTTCTCTCTTAAAAACCTGAGCAGTGCCTTCGTCGCCTTCAGCTGCGATGTCTTCTGTCGACGACATGCAAGAATAGTTTCAACAGACAGTTGTCTATTGTCAAGGTGCGCTAGAACAGACGCCAGTGACTGTCTCTGAACATTACATACCGGACAGTCACACAGGATGTGGTGTAGCGTCTCCTCGCAACGACAGGCACCGCAAAGGGCGTTGTCGGCCATTCCAATGCGAAAGGAATAGGATTTCATGAATGCCACCCCTAGCCATAAGCGATAAAGCAGTGTGGCCTCTCTTCGGCGGAGTCCAGTTGGCATAAAGAGATGCATCAAAGAGGACAGGTGGCGTTGATGATTGGTCCAGTTGGTTGCGCTGCTCTATGATGCTATTCTAAGGCTTCGCATTTCAGCAGCACGCATATTTTTGCGGCGTCATGCGCCATCTTGTCCGGCTTGCCACGTGCGCTTGACAGTCAGTGCACGATCTTGAGGAGCATGCGTAGCTTTGTCGCATTCTCCGTTTTGCTACACATCAGAGGACCAGTGGGGTTTGCCCAATTTCGCTGGTGCGTAAATTAAAATGAATTAAAGTGGTCCAAAAAAACGCTTTTCGTTGGTTTGATCCGAAAACACAACCTTCTAATGTTAACGTTCTACGACGATGGTTGAGAAACCACTTCATTTTACATTTTAAAAAATTGTTTACATTGCGCCCTTCGGGTACTGCGAACGCGTCGTGGTAAACAAACTGTCGTTCGTCCTTTGCTCGCGTTTCCGAAAGTTTTGATTCCGTGCCGCTGGGCGTCATACGATACGCCTGAGAAGCCACGGCGAAAGTTTCAGCAGCTTCGTATCACCTTATTTTAGTTCGTTACCCGCTCGTTTTTATGTTGATTTGTTTTCCTTTTTGCTTCCGTTTATGCGAAAGTCGATAGTTAAGTGATCCGTGAAATTGAAAAATGCCGTCGTGTGGAAAAGTTACCGTCATGCGACCCGTCATTAATTGACGTGCAAGTTGCTTCTGAAGCGTGACGTACGAGGTCACGTGGTGCGAGGAGAAGCGCAGAACAAAATTATCCTGGCAACGTCGTCCTTATCTACCGCTTATGACTGGATCATTCTTTTTTGTGTTTTATAGCTCGGCGTATTGAGTGGAATTCTCAACCAAATGTCGAACAGGGAACTTTGACTGAGCCAGCGTTTTCGACGAGGTGGACTTGTATTATTTGTCTTCGTTGGGGCAGCAGCAGTTCTTGCTACTCTATAGCCTTGTACTACCTAGGAAAAATTACACCATCTCCCGCTAAAGGGGACCATGAGTAGATGCGAAGCCGGAGCACTTGCACGATCGCGTTCCGTTGGCGTTCGTTGGGCATGCTACCGAGCTCGCGTCGTGGAACGCCAAGAGCGACGCTACACGCGTCGTATCTTCCATCTAGCCTGGCCGTTAATTCTCACAGGGCGAGTGGGGAACGCGGTCGACAGGCGGGCGAGAGGGGGCAGCGTAGGAGAGGAGAGAGAAGGGGAGGGGACGCACATGCGCTCGAGCTCATCGCGGCGTTGCGCAGGAGAGAATTTCGGCATGTCTAGCCCGCGTTTCAGAGGAAGAGTGGAAAGGGGCAGGGGAGAGGGAAAGTGGAGAGGGGGAGGGGAGAGGGAAGTGGGAGAGCGTAGATGACAGGGGGTATGGTGAGGGGGAGTGGATAGGAGGTGTGTGGAGAGGGTATGCGCATGCGCAGTAAGGGTGGTCACGCCGCACACCACCACCGGATTGAGCTCCGCCTTAAGATCTAATAAATACAAGCTCCGCCCCCAGATCTGCGGCGCGCCTGTCATTCATATGTGCAAGAGAGTCGTGCTAGGTGGTTTCCGTTCAAACCATAAACACTTCTTCGCTGCTAATGTAAGCACGAGGCATATTCTGAATTAAAGGTTCGTCGTCTCTTGTTAAAATGTTACGTCTTGCCGAATAGTGAAGTCGAAATCTCTGCTGAAAATTGCCAGAAAGGTAATGGTTTCGATTGAACACTGGCGACACGAACATGTGCCTGTATTGGAAAGTGGCCGTCATCCCATTACGCGAGAAGTACTTGACGTCACGTAAATAGTCAATTGCTATTGGGTAAGACATTCGTGCAAATTCTTTCTGGGTGAGACAGCGATGGCGATGCCGTTATAGTAGAAAATCACGTGGTCCCTTGGGCGTCCGCCTGAGACGACTCGAAGGCGAAAGCCGTCTTCTTCTTCGTCTTTTTTCTCCTCAGTTGATGTATTGATCCTCGCCCGCCCCCCTCCGAAACCTTTCTTCACCTAACGTTTTTTTGCACTGCCTTCACGATCGCAGGCCTTGAAAGCTCTCTGTACCTCACCTGCTTTTGCACTGCCTCCGTGATCAACCCGCGTTTGACCGAGGGACGATGATGAGGTCACGATAATGACGTCAAGATGAGGTCATGAGCTCTTACATTATGTGACATGACGATACAGGGTGACGTCATTGCTGGTGTCATGTTACATCGAGGTCATGTGAATTTTGGTACGCCGACTTCACACACACATGAACTTGAGTATCACGTGACATTTGACCTAGTTTTATTGTTGATTTTTTGCATTATTCGTGTTGACGATGACGCCAGTCTCGTGATGTAGCGTCAATTCTCGCGAAATCTGGAAGACGCCGCCGACGGTCAATTCTCGGTTTAGATGAGGAATCTAAAGCTTTCGCCTTCAAACAAAAATGAAAGTAAGAGAACTTCGGCACAAATATGTCAAAGGTTCGCGGACCGGGAGTTCGGGGATCCCCACCTCGGAACTTTTCAAGATTTAATGAGCTCCTTTCTCGCTACATTATTCCGTCGTCTTCGCCCTTCTTTTTTATTTTCTTTTCTTTTTGTCTTTCCCGCCCATCACCGTGAGAGAGCACACGCACCTTCGATGTATCCAGTAATGAAAAATGTTCTACTTAACGCCCGATACTCGGTGAAAAGATTTATATCCCTTTTCGCGCCACTTGATGTCAATTGTGTGTTTTCTGAAGGGTTCACAAAATCTGGACGACAAAAAGAAAGAAAAAAAACTAAGAGAAAGAAAATGCGGAAGAGAAGGCATGATATTTTTCTTCATCACCTGGTTCCATCGACACGACCAAGACGTTGATCTCAGTTATCCTTTTCAGAAAGCGTCGCCGACATCGGTTCGTGATTCATTTGATAAATCGGGCAGGTCATACATGTGTACCTTCAGAAGGAAGAAATAATGTTAAGAAGGAAATAAAAATGGATTAAAAGAAGTTAACAAATACATAAAAGTTCAGGGAACTCTTTGTCTACGTATTCGAGGTTTCTTTGCATTGCGACGGCTTCTATAGCTATCATTGTAGAAGTACTTATTTTTTTATCGCCTTATTTTACTCCCGTGTAATTCTCACTCCCTTATATATTCCCAGTTATAGCACTAGCCTCAGTAATGCCTTCAGCCCTTGGGGGGTACTAATAAATGATTTAATGAACGAATGAATGAATGAATGGACAAATGAATTGAATGAATGAATGAATGAATGAATGAATGAATGAATGAATGAATGAATGAATGAATGAATGAATGAACACTTCTTTGGTTGTTTGCGCAATTGTTGAACGAAATGTTCAAGCACATCGATTGCGCAGACGTGACGTAAATTGACCGGACATTTCCGCAGGAGGACGGGTTTTTAACAATTCTTGATACAGGCCAAAATAGTGAAAAAGTTTGCTACGCTTTTCAACGTGGACCGACGTAAATGTCACTGGAGCTTCCTGGAAACTTACACTTCAGCATCTATCTATCTATCTATCTATCTATCTATCTATCTATCTATCTATCTATCTATCTATCTATCTATCTATCTATCTATCTATCTATCTATCTATCTATCTATCTATCTATCTATCTATCTATCTATCTATCTATCTATCTATCTATCTATCTATCTATCTATCTATCTATCTATCTATCTATCTATCTATCTATCTATCTATCTGTCTGTCTGTCTGTCTGTCTGTCTGTCTGTCTGTCTGTCTGTCTGTCTGTCTGTCTGTCTGTCTGTCTATCTATCTATCTATCTATCTATCTATCTATCTATCTATCTATCTATCTATCTATCTATCTATCTATCTATCTATCTATCTATCTATCTAATCTATCTATCTATCTATCTACTATCTATCTGTCTGTCTAGTCTGTCTGTCTGTCTGTCCTGTCTGTCTGTCCTGTCTGTCTGTCTGTCTGTCTGTCTGTCTGTCTGTCTGTCTGTCTGTCTGTCTGTCTGTCTGTCTGTCTGTCGTCTAGTCTGTCTGTCTGTCTGTCTGTCTGTCCTGTCTGTCTGTCTGTCTGTCTGTCTGTCTGTCTGTCTGTCTGTCTGTCTGTCTGTCTGTCATATTAACACGATAGCGTTAAAAAGCTCGTATCGCAAATATTCCGGTGTCGGTGTCGGCGTCCTCGTCGGCGTCGTTGGTCGTGAGCGAAAAATCATCATCTTGTCCGTGACCGAAAAATTGAGAAAGATGCAAATAAAGTAAATAATAACAATCGTAGCTTCGAGTTAGAATCGAACACACGCCGTCTGCGTGGCAAGCAGGTGTTTTACACAGAGCCACGCTATTTCTTGAAGCTGCTTCGGAAGAAAACACTATGTCAATGCCATGCAGTGGAAGGAGTGTCATTAACGCATATAATAATGCATGACAGAAGCGTAGAGTTGCGCCAGACGCCAAAACGTGAATTGCGCTACGAGTGGGTGTCTTAAAGGCCCACCCATGACAAAGCGCTCAGACGTATTTGATCATCATCAGCTGGAAAACATCAACAAAGTGAGCAGCTGTGTATATTTGCGTGTTGGCTTACGGACGCGTAGGGAGTCCTTCGCTGATTTGCAAGAGGAAAAGTTACGGCGTAGTGGGCATTTAACAAGTGTACTTGCAGAAGGCACTCTAGGATAGTTTGAAACGGCCAATGTTATGCGCACAGTCCTTCGTTTCCTTACGGCACAGTTGAGGCATGCGCCGAGAACCGAAGCAAGGCCAGCAGTTAAGAAGGCGATGCGCACGGGGCCCGATTATGATATCGCGTTCTGCTCTTGAAGGCAAAGCTCAAGCGTCCTCCAAGTTTTTTGCTTCTTTTATTTGTTGGACCCTTGCTGTATATGTTTCTCACATTAAATTGATCTAATTCTTTTTTCGCAATGCGAATAAGCCATTCCGGTATGAGGCATGGTATGCTTTAGCCCATGCATCACACCACACCCAGCATACTACACAGTGAGTGCTTGCGAAACGGCTCAGCTCGGTGAATAAAGCGAGATTTACGCCCGACCATTACCGCTTGCGTATTGCCTTATAAATCAGCTCTCCAGAAATCGTATTATTATTGCGGTGCTATAGCAAGAAAGCTAGAAATATTTTATGATAAGAAAACAAGAATGATATATCTGTTGGCGCTTTATTGACTGCGTTTGTGGGCTTACGGTCACCCCAGAATGCGCGCACTTTGCTGCTCCCTCACATTGACGTTAAGAAGCAGAGAGTAGAGGGGCGAATGTCGTAGGATTAAGAGAGAGCGCTTACGTCGTTAATCTTCCGAGTTATCGGCTCTTCGTCGCAGTAAGTGCATCGGTTCGATTCAACGGAGAACCTCTACAATTGCCCCGCAGTTAAGGATGCAATTTACGTACAGTCATGAAAAATTGAATTATACAGGTTTAGATTAAAGGGGCACTGACACAAAAATTTTGAGTTGTCGGTCTTTTTTTGTTTTTTTTTGCTTCAAATGAAAGACCAAGTCTTCAAAAGCCTTGAAAATGTACTGTTAAACGTGAGCGCACCCTGAAAAATTATAATAATATTATATGGTGTTTAACGTCCAAAAACCACGATATGGTTATGAGAGACGCCCTAGTGGAGGGTTTTGGAAATTTCAGCCACCTGAGGTTCTATAACGTGCACCTAAATCTAAGTACACGGGCCTCATACAGTCTCGCCTCCATCGAAAATGCAGCCGCCACGGCCGGGATTCGATCCCGTGACCTTCGGGTCAGCAGTCGAGCGCCATAACCAATAGACCACCGTGGCGGGGCGCACCCTGAAAAATTCATTACAACATGTTTTTAAAAGCTAGTTTCGGTTTATACTGTAGCCTGACGTCACGACACGGTATGAGCTTCTCGTCACGTGCTCGCGCAAAATATCGCCACGTTTCCACGGCCGCTCCGCTGCGTGGACCCGTTGCTGACGCACAGGCGGCCATTTTGAATGTTTTTGGTGACGCGCAAGGGGCTGTATTGTATGTCTTGATACCTGACGGCATCACAGCTAGCTATACTGGTGCGTGCAGACACCAGAATTGACACGGCAACCTGACGTCACACTAGTGTCAATGTCAGTATGTTCGCCAGGCGAAAATTGACTTCAGTGTCAAGACAAAGTATCTCATCATCGTTTACTGAGCTTCACATTTGCTCAGAGTGGTCTCCGTATACAGAAGATTTGTATGACGGAGTAAACCCAGATTCGTGAATTGGTGTCAGTGCCCCTTTAACAAAAATGACTCAGGTTTTTCTCTTGTAAGCCTAGTTGTCACGAGCCAAAGGTGCTCGTGCTTCTGCCATTTCTCCTTGCACGGCGAGGAGACGCTGTCGGAGTTGTAGAGAACCGACGAACGAAGCTTATCGAAGGAAAGAGCGAAACGAGCAAGGGCCGCGTTTCGATTATCAAACGCGTGTAACTACGGCAGCTTTCGCTGTAGACTAGCGCACAAATTGGACGCTGCAGCTAAATTTCGACCTCTGCATGGTTTAGGGTCAATATAAATATTTTCCTGGTCACGTGGTGCTGTAGCGGCGATGCTCCGAACGAGCGCAGCTGTGACGCCTATTCGATGCGGCGTCACAGCTGCGAAGTGACGTGTCATCATGTCACGCCTGCCACACTTGCGCTCCGGCGTCTCAAAGCCATTGGGACTCGATTATTCATACTGGGATACATGAAGTAGTAGAGCTTTCGCTCTAAAACTTCTTGTTCCTGTGACGTAAGCGTGATCTTGGCTTGCACGCATAGTTTGAAGCCAATGTGGCCACTTCAGGAAATGGCATAATAAGCCGTCCGAGATAGTGCTGTCGAATTATCACTCGGGAAACCCATTTCAACGAGTAATTCCTTCTTCGCGCTCCATTCGTCCACAACTCCACATTTCTTCATGCTGCATCGCGTTTGTCGTTGATGCTGTCTTCGGGAAGCCGTTTATATTGCCGGCTATCAGAGAATTGGAATGAGACTTGGCATCGCCACGGTCCGCTTTGCTGTCTATTTTCCCGTCTACGGTGAGTATTGGAACAGAGCCATTGTCAGCTAACTGTTGGCAGATGTTGACTACTTGGTAGCTAATGCTAGCTGGCAACTGGTGACATCGCACACGTCGGCTATTGCTGTCTATCGGCTGTTATAACAATGCATTAAAATAGTAAACGCGTAATCCTATACGTTCCTCCCGTCTCCTTTAAATGCTTTGAATGCTACGGTTGTTGCAGGTAGAAAAATTTCGTAGCAGAACTTTTTTTTTTCATACACCCGCTTCGCGGTTGTCGCTTTTCGCTTTTTATTTATTTTTCTTATAATGAAATCCCAAACGAAACTCGGCTTAAAGCCGAGTTTCGTTTGGGATTTGATTATTTACTGGAAACTCGGCAAAGGCTTCTCCCTTTGATCTCTATTTAGCGATTCGTATTTGCAAAGCATTTCGCGCAAGCAACGTGAAAAGGAAATCTATTGCGCAAACAAAGGAGTGGAACTGTCGCGCCTGCATACGGGAGACGTAAACAAATAAACAAAATAAAATCAATGCCGGAGACCGAAATAAGCTGTACGTAAGCGTGGCAGTGGCAAGCACCGTCGACCTCTTTACATTCCTCATCAATCAAGCCTGCACGACTCTGTTGAAACTCAATTCGATTACGTTTCGAGTTCCTACGGGGCGCATCCCGAAGCGCATTCAATTCGATTGTTTACGCCCTCTCGAAGCATATCTACACACAGTCTCTGTATGTGATTTCATTCGCTTACAAGTAGTCCGATGGATTTACTGAAAACGTTTTTACACCAGTAATCAAACGCTTATACTTCGTAAAATATTGGTTTTCGGAGTCTGCAAGACAGTACATACACTCTAAGCATCTGCTTATAGTTTGTTGGCAGTCTGTTTAGTTAGTTAGTTAGTTAGTTAGTTAGTTAGTTAGTTAGTTAGTTAGTTAGTTAGTTAGTTAGTTAGTTAGTTAGTTAGTTAGTTAGTTAGTTAGTTAGTTAGTTAGTTAGTTAGTTAGTTAGTTAGTTAGTTAGTTAGTTAGTTAGTTAGTTAGTTAGTTAGTTAGTTAGTTAGTTAGTTGCACTCTAGTATTTTTGCTTTATTAACGTCGACAAAAAGATTTAGAGATAAATATCGCGCTCTAGACAAAGTACTATTTTCACTGGGAAAGATATATACCGGAACCATATAAATAGCGGAAGAGTGGATCAAACTCATTGAAATTTGAAGTGATGTTTCGAATCATCAGCAATTTTGGATAAATAAAAGATCGATATGATTTAGTCTGCATTATTGCGGCGAAACCCCTCGATGCCCCATAAAACTCGAAAAATGACCGTCGGCGTCAACGCCAACGACACAAGAAGTCACGTGAATCAGAGCTTAGGGCTTGATGACGTCGTCATGACTCCACAAATCGCCAAAACCAGTGACGTCGTCATAATGTCATCATGGCGTCACATAACATGACGTCCCATGATGGGCTATCACACAAAATTATCGCATGGTCAAAGATGGGCCGATAATGGAGCCAGTGCAAAATCAGGTCGGGCGCAGAACGCTTGCAATGCCTTCGATCCCGGAGGCAGTGCAAAACCACGTTAGGTGCAGAAAGCTTTTGGAGGGGGGTGCGGGAGAATCAATACATCGACTGACAAGAAGATGAAGATGGCTTTCGCCTTCTAGTCGTCTTCGGCGAACGTATAAGGGATCCTGTGAGTTTTTGAAGGATTTGTGGTTGCTGCGACACATGGCGTGCATAAATACCTTGATGTTTTGTTAACTTCTGTATAATATCATGTTTAGTGTACTTCAATCGGGAGCAAGTGATCGGCGAGTCACTGTTTTATTGGAAACTTTTTGCGTTGTCGCATACAATAAGCTAGGTATCACGTTACGTGAACTTTATGTGTTAATGCGTACCGACATATATTACCTCGTTTAATCGCGTGTTTTTTTAAACGAAAGACTGTTAGCTGCGCACTGTGTATATCTTGTTTGCTAGTTTGTTTCTTTTAAGGCAGACTATTGTAGCTGTGTTCTGTTTGCCTTTTGATAGAAGCTGCCGCATGCGCAACACATTTCAGCATCCCTAGCCTATTTGTTCAATTTTTGGTAATGTGGTAATTAAAGTAGAAAGTTGGGCAAAATATTACGAAATCGTGAAGAAGAACAACGCAAAAATAAAAATACGAGGGACTGGTTCATAAGAAAACTTGACAGGCGCTGTTCCGCAGTAATGCCTTTTGCTAAAACTAAAAGTTGTTTATGCAAATTCGAAAATTCCCTATATGAATAAAATGACGCGTAAGAACACCACGTCGTTTCTTGCCACTTCATTTCGGAGCTCCTATAGCTGAAGTTAAAAAATAAAAAAACTGAAGCTGTTCTAGTCGAATTATATCTGCAATATTCTGTGTCGGGTCTGTCCGTAACATTTTGAACACCACTGCGCAACTGTTCTCAGCGCCCGTGTACCTCAATTTAAGGGGACGGCGTTTTACGCAAAATCGCGAGTATGCCGTACGCTTGTCTGCAAAATCGAGTTTCGCCTCGAAACCACCTCTTTTTTTAAAACGTTTTTCGTTCCGTGGCTTAAAAGGGTGACAGCATTTCGTATTTAGTTTACTGGAAGCGTCTTCCGAATGAATAATGAGGCTCTTCTGTTTCTCGCCCCCTCAACTCATTAGGGATAAACTAATTTAGTTCGCGTCTCTTCCTCATACGCTACAATTTTATTATCTTCCGTGTTGTAACGAACTTCGTTGTATGCGATCACCTTGAGCTAAATAGGGGATCGTTTCCACGCGAAATAGAATCATCTGTACAGGAAGCATTGTCTTTTATTTAGATTACCGCTACCGTCACGTACGCCACGCGCGCAAAATCGGCAGACGACAAAGGCACAAAACAAATTCAGGGTCCTTCCACCACAGCGAAGACGGAAGCCTGCGGCTGCACGTTCTACGGCAATGGCTGCACGTCATTTTCGCAGCCATTCGCGCTTGTTTTTGCGTTGGCGCTCCTTCGACTACCTCTCCTATTCCTCCGAGCGAACGACACGCGTCCGTCCCATAACGAGTCCAAAAGGTAACTGCTGATAACAGCTTAGCGCGGACTCTACGAGCGACATTTCTTCCTTTCTCTATAGTCTCTGATATCCAGTCTGAAGAAAACTTCCTTTAAAACAAAAGATAATGGCTCAAATCGCGTCTGCGTGCGCATTGCAGGTCGTGGTTGATGATGTTCTTCCGTCTCTAGTGACTAAATGACTTCGTTATGCAAACATGCATGCTGCGAGGCCTCGGCCAGTCAAAGCAGTTTACGTAAGCATTCGCGCCACTAAAATGTTTTGCCTGTTTTGTAATCTTTGTGACTGGCACCAAATATCAGGACGATATTGGCAAGATCAAAACGAAAAAATAAAAGTGATTACCTTTGAGTGAACAAAAAGGAAGAGGTGAGAAGCGATTTCAGATATCGAATACGTGAAAAACCTTATGCGCATTCAAAATGCCGGGTCATTATTGGAAAATGATGGCGCGTAAAAGTTCAGAATAAACGCCTCCTCGATGAGTCAGCCTCTTAGGAAAACTCGGGTCGTTTCTTATTTCCGACTCGCGTTGAAAGCGACAGGGGTCTAAAGACTGCTTAGGGTGTTGCTTATCGTTCACCTTAGAAGAATAAGAAATGCTCCTCGAATAGAGATTATTGTTTGAAATGGTTTGTCATCTGCAAAATATTTTCCGCTGCCGCTGTTAAAGCGCAAGAGACTCAGTTAATTTTCTACCTAGTAGAATCCAAAACGGCGTTAAAGTCAGAGGACCAGTACAATACGCACACAGATGACAGCGTTGCTCGAAAGAATCCACAGTGTCTTCATTTAACACGTTCACTGCGGAAGGCTTTCTTGAGGTCTCGTTTTAGATGCGGAGTGACCCACCCGTGGGCCACTCGGCATATCTTCCACGTGTGCGTGACCCACCGGTGGGTCACGCGCCTATGCCTGTTTGATTCGCTCCAAAGAGATGGCGCTGCTGCCTTTGCGGCTGGCGTTTGTCCCGCTTATTTGAAAGACACAGAGCTATTTTTTGTTTTTTTTTTTGCTTAAAGCTGTGCTGAAATCTAAGGTGTCTGGCATCAGAAAACACAAACACACGTCTGGTTCCTCTGTGTTGTGCTTTCTATTGCGTCCGTAAAATGCATGGTGATGCATGAGTCGCACTAAAATATTTGGGAGCCGCAGGAAGAACGCATGTATACTTATTCGAGTGAAATTTGCTTCAAAAACCGCGGCGAATCGGTGTTGAGCAATACAATAGACAAATAGGCTGCCACTCCGCTCCTTAATAACAACATTGCCTTCCATTTCGAATGCAGTAAAATTATGTGTGCTGGTTTCATTCTCAAACCCCCTTAGGTGGCAGCACATGACGGACTTGAGCGTGGGTCACGGGTGGGTCACCCCGCACGCAGCATGAAAACGTTTTCATTGAGTTCGTCGTGGGTCACCGGTGGGTCACACCATCTGACACCAGAAAATATTCTTCTGGCTATTTATAACCACTTGCAACACGAATCGTACATCTGCGTTCAAGTGGGATTCAGTTATCGCATCCGCAAGCAGATGCATACTCGTAACCTCGCGGCCGCATACGAGAACCACAGGCCATTACCCACCGGTGACCCACGACGCAGTGAACGTGTTAGGCGAAAGCCTTAGATGCCTAAGCAAAAACGAAAACTGAAAACGCGGCGTCAACACGAAGTGATGCCAATAAATCATTATCATGCGATGACATCATGTTGTGTAGTGACAGGTCGCTAGAATGTATGACATGATTATGGCGTTATCACGACATCACCACGAAGTAACAATGCGTTACGTCACACGATGACGTTATCACGAGATGTAATCGCTTGGTGAAACGTGGGCCGATCTCGTAATAATTGTTGGGGTTTAACGTCCAAAAACCACGATATTATCATCAGGGACGTCGTAGTAGAGCGCTCCGGAAATTTCGACCAACTGGGGTTCTTTAAAGGGACACTAAAGAGTGAAACAATTTTTCTCATATTAGGAAAGTATTCTTTCCCGATACCAAAAAAACCACGCTTGCGGCGAGAAGACGCTTAGTAAGCGAGAAAACACGGAAAAGCAAAATGTGGATGGCGATGCCATCTTGAAGTTTTCGCATCATTCGCCGTGACGTCACATGTTTTGAAGGCGCCTACTAGGGTCTACGTAGTTCCTAATTGGTAAAAATGAAGTACATTTTGTCCTCTCAGTGGGCCATAGACTTAACATACCAAGTTTGGGGTAATTTTGTTGAGCCAATGGCAACAAAATACGCTAAGTACACTTTGAAATCCGTGACTTCAGCGGGAAGATTTCGGCGCGAACTTTAAATATGAAGCTTTGAACTTTATTTTCTCTTCGATTAATAAACGTATGATGGTAAAATTAACGACATTAGAGTTCTCAGAGCACAAATAATCGATCTAAACCGATTCATTGTTTCTCTTTAGTGTGCCTTTAACGTGCAACTAAATCCAAGTACACGGACTTCAAGCATTTTCGCCTCCATCGAAAATGCGGCCTCCACCGCTAGGATTCGATCCCGCGACTTTCGGGTCAGCAGTCGAGCTCCATAACCACTAGAACACCGTGGCGGGTGTGGGCCGATCTCGGAGTCCGGGATTTAACAAGACGAGAGGAACAGAAAGCTGTGATGCCTCCGATCTTTGAGGCAGTGCAAAAGACCGTTAGGGACAGAAAGCTTCTGGGGAGGGGTGGATGGATCCATACAATCGACTGAGAAAAAGAAGATGGCTTTCGCCTTCTAGTCCTCTTAGGCGAATGCATAAGAGACAGCTTGACCTTTACTAGTCCTGCGTCTATCACGCTGTACTAAATTCCTGTATGCCTTACCAAATCGCCCAAGCATCCTTTAGTCGCCTTTTCCTGCCTAGCCTGTACGTTAGTTGCATTCCGCCAATGTTTCCGTACTGGCAGAATGCAACGTTTGTGCGCATATATTTTGGGTGTGAATAGCGGCAGGCTGTCAGTCGTAAACTTTTTACATATAAAACAAATACATCGGGGACCAGTTTTATAGATTCTTTGAATACTTTTCTTTCCTATCAATACTGACAGCGAGTGGTTGATATTGTCGATCTCGCGCAGCTGGAGTCTCAGCCAGTTACACAAGGGAACCGCTCCAGGGGACAGACAGAGCAAAGCAAAGCACGGAGCCTCTTAGCGGGGCTTCTCTTCAGTGTACTGCAAGAGCAGCAGACCGTGCTGCTTGCATCAGCGGGAGCCATATAGGCGAAGGAGTGGCAGCCAGCTGGCACAAACAACTCGGCACTGGCTGCAGCAACGCGGAGACGATCGCGGCGACAATGACTGCACGCTCAAGTCGCGTACCCTCCTCTCCACCGTTTGTTCCTCCTCTCCCTCTTCTACTCATTACGTCACGGTCGGAGCAGTCCGTGGGCAGCGATGAAGAACAGAGCAAGAAGATGGGAGTAGGAACGACACGCTCGCTCTGTCGCAGTCGGCGTCGCGAAGGCACGAAGTGATGAACAAACAAGGGGTGCGCTTCTCCTGCTGCCTCGTGCGGCTAGCGGCGAAGCTTAGCTCGCAGCGTCGGCGCCAGATTTCTTGGGGCGTAATAAGGTTTGCGTTGGCCGGTGGCTGATTTGATTGGGTCCCCGCACAGAGTTCTCTCTCTGTCTCTCTCTCTCTGGTTCGCGCACTGTGTTGTGACTCTGGTGCGAGAATAGAGGAGGAAAGCGGACAAGGAGGAGGAGGGGAAGGTCGAGGCGACACCGGAGTCTGACGACGGTGGCCAGAGTGGAGAAGGGATTAAAAGGGCCGCGCAATTAGGCGTGGCCGAGGAACGAGAAACGTGCCTCCTCTCGGTACTGGAGCCTAGCGTGCGCGTTTGTGTGTGTGTGTGTGTGTGTGTGTGTGTGTGTGTGTGTGTGTTGTGTGTGTGTGTGTGTGTGTGTGTGTGTGTGTGTGTGTGTGTGTGTGTGTGCGTGCGTGCGTGCGTGCGTGCGTGCGTGTGTGTGTGTGTGTGTGTGTGTGTGTGTGTGTGTGTGTGCGTATGTGTTTCCGGGCTGGCTCTGGCCGAAAACTGGACGATTCAGTGAATTTCCTGGCCGTCTCTACTTCTCTTTCATCACACCCACTGCCGCTGGCCGAATATCTATCTATCTATCTATCTATCTATCTATCTATCTATCTATCTATCTATCTATCTATCTATCTATCTATCTATCTATCTATCTATCTATCTATCTATCTATCTATCTATCTATCTATCTATCTATCTATCTATCTATCTATCTATCTATCTATCTATCTATCTATCTATCTATCTATCTATCTTCCATGCCCTGCACATAATATCACAGGCACCTCTTTCTTGAACGATGAGTGACCTTTAGCGTTCTGTCCAGTGGCTCTTTCCTCACCCCTCCCTTTTTTATAAGCTCCGATATTATTTTATGTTTTGTCATTTTGTTTTCATTAACTCACGCATCTCAGAGCAGTATTCGGAGTGGTGGTGGTTTCCCGCTGGGTAATCAGGCTAGTCTTCCAGCCACCAACACGATTGGCGCCATAGATTGATTCCCTCTCAACGTGTATATGCTGGAGCATTCAGTTTATCGTCTCTTCGTGTTCTTCGACTGTTGGTGTACACTTGAGCGATGCCTTCGAAGGGCGATGCGGCGACTTGTTTCGTGATGAAGGATTTGCCGTCTTGGTGCGCTCGCTAATGGATGAGCTTTCTGGGCCCTTGCTACTTCTTCTTCTCTTGATTGGGCAGTGATTGATCTTGTATCTGCACAGCTCTGGCTCGGCGCCACATGCAGGATTCGTTGCTTGCTTTCTTCCGGGAGACAGGCTGTGTCCTCAGTGACTTTAGGCTGGAGGTTGTGTGATAAATGCGCGTGTCTCTTTGGACAATGTCGTTAGCTCTTGTACTTGAAGGCGAAAGGTCTCTGCGTTGTCGTCGTACGCACACGTTCCACTGGGTCGGGCCTTCTTGCGTCTTCAAGACTGGTTCCCAGAATCCGTGCTGTCAATTAGGGAAGAGACATAAGTGCGCAAATTTTGTTTGACTTCTCTTCTAAGGGTCCTCGGCGCGTGCTTGGCGTTAATCGAAAGGCGTTATTAGTTTGCCGTCCCTTTTGTTAACGCGTCGCTTAAGCCAGTCGATCCATGCCCGCCTAACGAGCTGTCGCTTCTAGGAAATCGCCATTCCCGTTAGCAAAACAAGACGTTACTAAACAAGACGTCACTTGTTTCGTTTTCATATGTTTCCTATCTTCTTTCCTGTTTATCTTCCGTCCTTCCCGAAAAAGTAGGCAGGCGTTGTGCCCCTCTGGGTGGCACTCGTCAGCCTGCTCTCTCCCTATTTCTTCTGAGTTTTTTTTTTTTTGTATTTGGGCATGCACATCAAATAATAATAATAATAATAATAATAATAATAATAATAATAATAATAATAATAATAATAATAATAATAATAATAATAATAATAATAATAATAATAACTGTTGACATATTGGCTTCATTGTTCTAAATTTGGTTTTTTAAGTCGAAAGCCTTGAAAGGACACTAAAGAGCAAAAGGATTTTTCTCCTATTAGCATAGGTCGGCACAAAAAGTGGAGCTCACTTAGACTCACTCAAATAATGTATTTTCTGCTTAGGGCTCACTCGGACTCAGACTCACTAAAATTTTCCTCAACCAATCTGACTCGGACTCAGACTCAACAAAATGTTTCTTAACCGGACTCACTCTGACTCAGACTCGCCAAAATATTACTCAGCCGGACTCACTCAGACTAATACTCACGGCTCGATCTGAGTCTGAGTGAGTCGACTCATGAGTCCGTTAGCCTAAAACTAGCTTTTTCGATCATGGTGTCAACGCTTCTTAGCACCAATTTCTCACATAATCGGTGCTCTACGATGTGCATTTTGATCTTTTTCAAATACGAGTTATCAGGGGTTTCAATTCAGTAAGGATATTTTAATGAAATACATGACTCACTCGAGATATCTTTATCAAGAACTTCCCGCGAAACAGCTTGCGGGAGGACATCACGACACCTCCCCCCCCCCCCCTCCCACCACCTTAACTCACGCCTCTGATCAATAAATATTGAGATGGTCCATGAACGCTAGGGCGCTGAGATATGTGTGAATAGACTCGAGCATAAGCGAAAGGCGATATAAGGCTGATAGTAATGCTGAAGATGAGGATCGAGATAGGATGATAGGTCGACAATAAAAGGCGCAGCTCACTCAGACTCACTCAACAAATATATTTTGCGCCTAGGGCTCAGTCAGACTCAGTCTCATTAAAGTTTTCCTCAATCGGACTCGCTCGGACTCAGACTCATTTATTTTTTTCTCTGCCGGACTCACTCGGACTCAGGCTCACGGCTTGATCTGATTCTGAGTGAGTCTGAGTGAGTCGACTCATGAGTGAGTTTGCCGACGTATGCCTCTTAGTAAAGTACTCTTTCACGATACCGAAAACACCACGCTTGCTGCGAGAAGACGCTTAGTAAGCGAGAAAACGTGCAAAAACAAAATGTGGGTGGCGACGCACCTTGAAGTTTCCACACCATTCGCCGTGACGTCACATGTTTTGACGGCGCCTACTTGTGACTACGTAGTTCCTAATCGGTAAAAATGAAGTACATTGTCCTTTGAGGGGGCCGTAGACTTAACATACCAAGTTTGGGGAAATTTTGTTCAGCCAATGGTGCCAAAATACGATAAATACACTTTGAAATCCGTGACGTCACGCGTGCAGATTTCGGCGCGAAATTTAAAAATGAAACTTTGAACATGATTTTCTCCTCTATTTATAAACCTATGATGACGAAATTAACGACATTAGAGTTCTCAGAGTACAATTTATCGATCTAAACCGATTCATTGTTTCTCTTTAGTGTCCCTTTAAGTAGTTACCTTGGTGCTTCCCGCCGCGAGACTTCCGCGCGCGCCTTTGCGAGACTTCGCGAGACGCATCCACAATATGCGAGGAAAACAACTGAGGAGGAGAGTAAACGGTTTACGTGTGCAGTCGGTTCTTCCTTTCCTAACATGTCGCTGCGTAGAAGTGCGGGCGCGCACGTTCTGCGCAGGTGCGTAGTCATTTTAATTCCAACTGAAGCTGAGACTGTGAACTTTTAGAGTCTCATTTCATGTGACAGATATTATTGATAATTGATGTATAGATGGATAAATAACTGAATTAACGCTGGGCGAGCTTCCTCTCGTTAAATTATAATTTGCAGTACCTAACATACAATATGACTGTGATGATCGTGATTGGATACCGATATGGGCTACTACAACACTTTACACTGACACCATGAAATCTGGAATATTTGTTATGGCAGTGGATTTCTATTTTAAAAAAATTCAAGCGAGACAAAGGCTCCCAGCGTTTAACCACTTCACTTAATGAAGTGAAGCAGGGGCGTAGCCAAGGGGGGGGGGGGAGGGGTTGGGGGGTTCAAACCCCCCCCCCCCCGAAATTTTTCAATTTTGCTCGCGTATATATATATACACACACATACAAACGCACGCACGAACATACTTAAAGTATGGTTGAACCTCCCCCGAAAAAAATTTCTGGCTACGCCCCTGAAGTGAAGCCACCTAATCACATAATGTTACCACCACGCTAGGAGGACAAGCTCTCATCCCAGCGTGATGGCAAGAATAAGAGATCAGCCGAGGTCTAATGACTCTTGGCCGCTGCCGACATTTCATTTTGTCGTTGTCGCAGTAACCAAACATCCCCGATATTAAACCACATGAAAAAGGCGTCTAAGTCGAGGCAACCATGACGTGTTATACCCGCTCCTCAATAACTCCCGGCGCATAGAATCCGTATAAGCACAGCCTTCGAGACTTGTGTGTCTCTTTGTCAGCGGAAACAGTCGATGGCGGGTGAATTTGGACATCAAGAATAACATTTTAAATATTTCAACTTAGCTTTAAATCTATATAACACTGCCGTTTGGCGTTAATACTTGCGTGTTCACGGGACGCATCGCGCCGAGTCTTGTGTTGTCTTCCTTTTCTCTTGCCCTTGCACAGTAATGCCGTGTTAACGAGGCCAAGCAATTACTTGGATTCACTATATGCAAGCGCATGCGCGGTAAATTGAGGCGCATGCGCAGTCGGTGGTAGGTGGCGTCGATAACGGTGGAGAGGTGAGGCTATGCTGAAATACATCGGCTTTTACATAAAAATAGAAGCAAAAATGAATGAAGTATGAAAGGAAAAACTGCGAGAGACCGCCGTCACGTGATCCTATACTCACCGCGGGAATGGAGAGAGATTTGCGAAGGAATGGACATAAAAGGGAAAATGAAATAAGTAAGAATACTAGAATGAACCAAGAGGTTGATTACTTTGCTCTGAGTGATTATTCATGGCCGTCATTTTGTAGTCTGGCAAAAAAATAAACAAATGAATAAAAGGAAAAAAGAATCGCTGGCCTTGTGCTGCAGTCCGATCTCATACGACCCGAGGGCAATCGGTGGTCTGTACTTGAGGTAAGATAAATAAAAAATAAAAAAAAACAAAATGAGAAAGACAACCATAGAGAGAGAGAGAGAGGAAGAAGCAACATTGCAGAAATGCCGTCAGGAGAAGGAAAAACGAATAAAAACACAGAAAAACTTCGCAGTGATGCCTGAGACGTGTATGAGTGTCCATTTCCGGATCGCTATAGCTCGTATCAAGCGTTTCCAAGAACCGATTTTTTTTTTCTTTTTCTCTAAAGTCTCACCAGCAAGTCTTCGTCGTTTTATTTGGTTTTAAGCAAGCTGCTGCTCTAACCTTGAGTATATAAAGAAAGAGAAAGCAACGAAAACATCTTACGGATTGTTCCATTTCGTGTCTCACGACGCAGCGCGAACACAAAGCGCGAGATAGCTGGAGAGAAAGAGAGAAGCTTAGTAATAAGAAAAAGGCGGCGAAATTGACCAGAACTCTTCCTGAGCTCCAAAGATGGCAAGATTAGAAAAATGGCTGAGAGAACAAGGAAAAAGTGGGTGTGTCGGAAACCCCCCCCCCCCCCCCGTGTTTCAACTCCTTTACCGCGAAAGCAAAAGAAATTGTGGATCCTACTGACACTGGTACATTAATTGTACTTATACTTATTTTTTAACACGAAAGTGTTTTCTGCCGTGGTCCACCACGGCTCAACCGGCGTATTTCCGTCACGGATATGACGTTGTAAAATATACACTAACAGATGGAAAGAAAAAAAACGAGAAGTTTCGGCGCCGGGAGTCGAACCTACGTCCCCTCATTCCGCAGCGCGCGGCGCTAACCGACTCGGCCGCAGACGGCCCGTCCTTCAGCTTACTAACGGCGAGCTATTCATATATACCGTTTACCGTTGGCGGTACTCAGAGATCGGTGTCACTTCGGCGTGTTTCCCTTATCACTAGCAAGATGGCGCGAAGGGCTCGATGGGCGCGCTTTAAAGGTCGTCGCCCCGCGCGTTGCGATGCGCGCGCGCCTCCACAGGGCGTGGTCGCTAGTGCGCGCGCGCTTATCTCGTGATGGGGGTGGTTTGTACGTCTTGTGCTCTCACCGCAAGTTTGCGTTGAAGTCACAGAGAGCTGGAAGGTATCTTCGATCAATGCAGCGGCCGCTTTTGCGAAAGGAGCGCACTGCTCACACACAAGTAAGTTACAACGGTGACAGTTCGCGTTCATCATATGTATACTTGTGCGTTCGTTTCCTGCGTTCTCCTTTGTGTTTGAGCAGCGATCTTTAACTGTCTACCTGTCACATTTGATAGTTCGCGCTCATCCTGTGTATGCTCTTTGCTCGCGTCCTTTCTGCTCCAGAAGAGCGTTGAGAGTTTCGAGCTTTTTGCCGTTCTTCGCGTGAATTTACAATTTGTTGCTATAGCATTCATTCATTCGCCCTTGTGCCGAAACAAGGCACAACAAACGCTCAACTACGCCTGTGAAGCCACGTTTCGCGTTTGTGTTATGCCGATTCCTATGACAGAGGGATCAGCCCTGTCTTTTTTTTTTTTTTTTTTGTCTTGAACAGGTTCGTCTTGAACAGCTGGTTATAGCTATGGCTATCGTTGTTGCACACTTTGCAGCACAACGTCCATGACCTCTCTGCTCACAGTTAAGTATTTGCTCACACCGGCGACTAGCAATGTTCGCGCGACTGAGTTAGTCGCCATGCGGCTGGTCGCAAATAGCCCTTTTAGTCGCAAGGCGATGACATTGGCCCAGTCGCTCACTGCTCGATTTTTCAGTCACGCGACTGGAGTCGCAAGGCTCTGAGCCAATCACGTGCGCAGGAACAGGACCTCAGCCTATTTTACGGGGCAATGACAATGCGAGCTGTATACGAGCAGACGTGAATTCTACGTGGTGACGCATATAGGTCGCACGCAGGTGCGAACATCGGTCGCTTTGAGTCGCCTTTTGATCGCCAGTCGCAAACGGTCGCGCGACCGGTGCTAGCCACAAGTTTGAATGAATCTTTAGACGTTGAAGTGTTTCATTTAAATGATTAAGTCCAAAGCCTTAGATGCCACGTCAAACGCGAAAATTTACCATCGGCGTCCCGCATCAGCGGCGTCGGGGACGAGTGATGCAAAAGGTCGTCATCACGTGAGGACCTCATCATATTACGTGACAGATCGCCAAAATATGTGACGTCATTATGGCGTCATGACGTCACGTGACGTAACGTCACATATGTCATAACATGACGTCGTACCTTGGTCAAAGGTGAGCCGATCACGGAGGCAGCGCAAAAACAGATAAGGTGCCTTAGATCACGGAGGCAGTGCAAAAAAACTACGTCAGGTGCAGACAGCTTTCGGAGGGTGGCTATGTAGGATCAATACATCGAGTAAGAAGAAAAAGAAGATGGCTTTCACCTTCGAGTCATCTTAAGTCAAGGCATAAGGGACCTTGTGAGTTTTCTCTTTCTCATATCTTTCCGAAGTTGTCCTGTTCCTCCTCGCAAATGTTCTTACCGGGCTAGTTGGTTCAGAGACATTATGGCGGAACATTGCGAAATGCAGGACAGTGAAAGACAGCACCAAGTCCGCGTTGTGTCTCGTGTGTTTCTCGGTCCCGTATTTTGCCTTGTTCTGCGATGGTATTCCTCCTCTTCCCTCTTTTCCAGCGGAGGGTAGCTAACCAGGCTCAGCTCTGGTTGACCTCCGCACCTTTCATTCACCTCTCTTTGCTCCTCCTCCCATTCTGAAGGCAGAACCACAAAAAAAAATAACTTACAGGGTCCCTATGCATTGTACTAAGACGACTCGAAGTTGAAGGCCATCTTGTTTTTCTTCTCATTCGATGTATTGACCCTGCCCTTCAACCCCCCGAAAGCTTTCTGCACCTAACGTACTTTTGCACTGCCTCCAGGATCGGAGGCACCTCGCCTGGTTTTGCATTGCCGCCGTGATCGTCCCACCTTTCATCAAGCTACGATGCCATGTGATGACGTGATCATGGGACGTCACGGGATGTCAAATTACGTCACAATGACGTCACGTTTCCATCACTGGTGCTGCCCCCGACGCCGCGGGACGTCGACGGTCGACTTTCGCGTTTGATGGGGATATAGGGCTTTCGCCTTAAAACCTCGCCCATCTGTGCGCCTGTCGCTTTTGCTATCGCAGCTTCAACATAACGAACCCAGCTGTACGACGCTTCAGGGATTCACTGCACATTAGTACAGAAGTGCTCACAGCCTCCTAGCACCGAACCATGCAGCATACAGACATGATGACCCGGTGGAAAAATAGGGAAGGGGGAAGATCATAAGTGGGGAAAAAAGGGATGCAGCACCAAAAAAAAGAGGCTGAGCAGATGTCTCGTACATTAATCAGGATTAATTTCCCCCTGAAGCGCCGCGTGGCAACTAGTTAGGCTTCCTATCTTTCCCAGGGATAATTGGGGAGCATACCGTGACGCGCAGATGGAGATATGCGGCACGTGCACGATTAGGGAAGCGAAGGGAGTGAAATAGGGGAAGTAGGGATGTGCGAACGATGAGGGTCTACAGTGTCTAACTACTCGGCTAGGGCTCTTCAACGCGAAGGCCGCGCGCAATGCAAACGACCGCACGACTATTTTAAAGGTTATATTTAAGCGCGATTTTCTTAATCTTACGTCTGAGCTTGAAGCACGTGTACGAGCGTTCCTCATTTGGCGGAACTGTTATCTCATTTCCTGTTTCTTTCGTTCGTGTTCTGGTTTACGGTAAGTAGTTTGCCATGTGCGTTTGTTGATCAGAGCAACTTCCCAGTTGTCCTCGCAATGTCTTTAATTCCACCGCTTTTAAATGCGAAGCATTTCTTAGCGAACTTCTGCGACTTTGAGCGTATCTATCTATCTATCTATCTATCTATCTATCTATCTATCTATCTATCTATCTATCTATCTATCTATCTATCTATCTATCTATCTATCTATCTATCTATCTATCTATCTATCTATCTATCTATCTATCTATCTATCTATCTATCTATCTATCTATCTATCTATCTATCTTCTATCTATCTATCTATCTATCTATCTATCTATCTATCTATCTATCTATCTATCTATCTATCTATCTATCTATCTATCTAGCCGTCTACGACTTTGTGCTCTCCTGGCCGTTTCGTTAATCGGATGTATACTAAAATTGGTGTGTCATAACATGGCCTTATTACGAACATAAATGACAGGTTATATCATGAAAATCATGACACGCATGTCATGAACAGCATGATTTACATTCCACGACCTTAGGCTCTTGTGGCCGTTCCGTTAATTTCATATACACCAAAATTGGTACGACGTGACAAGAATTCATGACGAACATAACTACTGGTCCTAACATGCAAATCATGACGCGCATGTCATGTGCAGCATGATTTACATGGCATGGTCTCTGGGCGCTCGCGGCCGTTTAAATGAAGGGATATATACGAAAACTAGTATGACGAGACATTTCTGTATGAAGAACATAACTGACTCGAGGTAACATGAAAATCATGACATGCATGTCATGTATGACATGATTTACATGCCACGCTCATGGCGCACTCGCGGTCGTTTCGCTAGATTGATATACACCAAAATTAGTATTGTGCTATGTGACTGTATGAAGAACATGAATAACAGGTCGTAGCATGAAAACCATGACATCCATGACATGTATATCATGATTTACATGCCACGCTCATGGTGCATTTGCGACCGTTTCGCTTGCATGATATACACCAAAATTGGTATTGCCCGACACGACCGTATGACGAACGTAAGTGAGAGGTGGTAACATGAAAATCATGACGTGCAAGTCATGTACAACTTGATTTACATGCCACGCTCATGCTGCGCTAGCAGCCGTTTCAGTAGATTGATATACATCAAAATTGGTATTGCGCGAAGTGACTGTATGAAGAACATGAATAACAGTTGGTAAGATGAAAACCATTACATGCATGTCATGTATGTCATGATTTACATGCCACGCTCATGATGCATTCGTGGCCGCTTCGCTAGCTTGATGTAAACCGAAATTGGTATTGCGCGCAGCGACTGTATGACGAACGTAAATGAGACGTGGTAACATGAAAATCATGACATGCATGACATGTACAACATGATTTACATGTCATGCTCATGGCGCACTCGTGGCCGTTTCGCTTGCTTGATATCCACCAAAATTGGTGTTGTGCTATGTGACTGTATGAAGAACATGAATAACAGGTGCTGGCATGAAAACCATGACATATATGACATGTATGTCATGATTTACATGCCTCGCTCATGGTGCACTTGCGGCCGTTTCGCTGGCATAATATGCACCAAAATTGGTAATGCGCGACACGACCGTATGACGAACGGAAGTGAGCGGTGGTAACATGAAAATCATGACATGCAAGTCATGTACAACCTGATTTACATGCCACGCTCATGGTGCGCTAGCGGCCGTTTCAGTAGATTGATATACACCAAAATTGGTATTGCGCTAAGTGACTGAATGAAGAACATGAATAACAGTTGGTAAGATGAAAACCATGACATGCATGTCATGTATGTCATGATTTACATGCCACGCTCATGATGCATTCGCGGCCGCTTCGCTAGCTTGATGTACACCAAAATTGGTATTTCGCGCAGCGACTGTATGACGAACGTAAATGAGACATGGTAACATGAAATTCATGGCATGCATGACATGTACGACATGATTTACATGTCATGGTCATGGCGCATTCGTGGCCGTTTCGCTTGCGTGATATACACCAAAATGGTATTGCGCGACGCGACTGCATGACGAACGTAACTGAGAGGTGGTAACATGGAAGCATGACATGCAGGTCATGTACGACATGATTTGCAAGCCACACTCATGATACATTCGCGGCCGTTTTCCTAGCTTGATATATACCAAAATTGGTATTGCGCGACGCGACTGTATGACGAACATGAATAACAGCTGGTAACATGAAAACCGTTACATGATGTCATGTATGTCATGATTTACATGCCGCGCTCATGGTGCATTCGCGGCCGTTTCGCTAGCTCGATACACACCAAAATTGGTATTGCGTGAAGCGACTGTATGACGAACGTAAATGAAAGGTGTTAACATGAAAATCATGACATGCATGTCATGTATGGCATGATTTACATGCTATACTCGTGGTGCACTCGCGGCCATTTCGCTCGCTTGATATACACCAAAATCAATGTTGCGCGATGTGACTGTATGACGAACATAAATGAGAGGTCTTAACATGCGAATCATGTTATGCATGTCATGTACGGTATGATTTACATGCCACTGTCATGGTGTGCTTCCGGCCGTTTTGTTAACTGGATATATACCAAAACTGGTATGGCACGACTCGAGTGCGTGATGAACATAAGCGACAGGTCATGCATTGTATATACCAGAATATGCGTTTCATTGGCATGGTGTATACTAGATTGTGCATGCATGCGTGCATGGCAAACATGCGATATATGGTGGACTAGATGCCATGGTATGAATGATTTCATTTGGCTCAAAGACAAACAAGGCGATGTATGCAGCTCTTTGCTGGCTGCTTCGCATTACATCGATTCCCACAGTGCGTGGGATCTGCCGAATTTTTTTATTTGTTATTATTATAGTTATCTGCAAATGTGCAATTTGCAGGGAGTTGTGAACTGTCTTAGAAAAGTGTCTCTATTGCCTAATGAGGCGCAGTTTGCTGAATAAAACTACAGATGAGGAAGTAGATATTTGCTTCCGTCTTCAATGTGCTTTTGTTGGTGTTGAAGTAAGGTTTATGTATTTCTTAAAGGCAAAGGCGGAACTGGAACGAAACCCAAGAAAGTCTAGCAAACCATGTACTTCCCTATGAAACAGTTTTGCTTCGGTAACTGTGAAAGCAGAATAGCACATAATCTGTACAAATGTGCGCAATAAGCGAGGCAGTGAGACTTATTACAGTGAACATCGTGCGTCCAACTTCGAATTGAAGAAATAAAGTTCATCGACATAAACAAGGTGCCGCAGTGCTAGTTCAAATCGTACTGTGTATACGAGCATTCAATTTGCAAACATACGCTAAGCTGCCCAAGAAATATCCTTAGAGTTTAACGCACACCTATAAAGATGGGACTATACGATGGGGCACATACACATGTCTCTCGTCTTCGTAAGTCTGCGCTAAACTCTTAGGATATGTCGTACCAAAAGGGCCAGAAGTGAGCCCTATCTAACCAAGAGAAACGAACGACAATAACGTATGTAATGTAACTCACTAACCGACATGTAACATGCACAGATCACCCGCCCTTCTTTCCTCGATTGCCCATTCTCTAACTATCGTTATCGCCTGTTCTACTCCCGCTTCCGTTTCTGGTGTTCTGCCCATCTCGATTACGATAACTGGCGTCTCCCAAAGGACGTCAGAGCCACTGCTTCCCTCACTGCTGCTACCCCCGCGTGTTATTCTCTACAGTCGTTTCCCGAAGCCTATACTTTTTTTTTAAATAGTTTTCTGGGTCATCTGGCGAGTCAAGCAGCAAGACGCGCAACCAACTAATAACTTCCTCACTTTTGTCTATGCAATCGACTAATCAATATAATTATCGAACAATTAGTGGACCAATCGACGTACTCGCAAAATAATTGAGTACACTGAAACTCAAGCTTCGTCGCGGCGTGAGTCTTCAAAGTGCCCTTATTCGCCTCTCCGCTATTTTCTTTGTCTTACTGGCTCACCAGCCTCGCTTTTTCATCGTTTGCTCGGAGAGGCTTTAACGGATGGCTCGTCGCTGCGAGAGTCCTATTAGCAGGGCTTAGTTAATAGCAGCCTCGCCAGATTACTTCTTGTAGGCCTAACTATATATTGTAGCTACGCTCGACTTGGAAGGAAGGAAACACTGTAACACAACAAGACGAAAGAAACAGAACGGGAAGGACCCTGAATGAGTGGAAGATGAAATCGCACATCGTGGGAGAGAGGGCTTGACGAGATCACTGAGTCTGGAGAGTGGTTAGTGTGTGCAGTTGAAACTCGATTTAACGAAGTGATGAGGGCGCTCAAGTTACTTCGTTAAATCGGGAAGTTCGTAAAATTGAGAAAAGAATTCTTCGCTCCTTGGAAATCTAAAATTGAAAGGTATAGCGACACCCGAAAGCTACCGCGGCAATTTATGTGCCACTAACACACGCTTGCGTGTGTGAAGAGCCCGTGAGGGTAGGCCAGACGTGGAGGCTTCCATGTCCGGGCGATATACAAGCGAGGGAGACCCTCGTGAATATGAGCACCGGTATGCAAAGATGGCGAGAACGAATGCAGTGACTGTGCGAGAAGGCAGAGCAAGGTAGTTGCATGGAGACGATTAGCGCCACCTCTCGCACAAAACATCAAATAAAGAAAGCACCGTGAAAACTACCCTGCTCTTGTGGGAACATTTGCTGAGACAACAAACCACCACCAGCTGCGCCATTTTGTACGTGAAAGCGCTAACAAATGTTAAGTCCGTTGTTCCATGCCTGGGCGCCGCGTGCAGCCTCGTCAACCGAAAACTAGGGTCATGACAAAGACGGCGAGATGTGTCAACTCGAAAGCGATACAGCGCACGGACGAAGAAAAACCCGTTTGCGTCCAAACTAGAAAGAAATAACTGCATTTTACTCCCTTATTTGAGGATAAACTTCGTTAAATCGGGTTTAGTGCCATGAAAGATCCGTTATTTCGAGTTGATGACAACATTGAACCCTATGGGCAACTGAAGGGGAATGCATGGAACATTACACGTTGCGCGTTCTTACATAGCAGGATCATTCGGCGGAGTCAATTGGCTAGGACGGAATTGTTTCCCTTAGCTCGTGTCGTTGAGCTTTTGCTGAAACTATCGCAACCACCTCGACCACGTCGATGCCTCCAATCAGCATTCGCGATCGCTGTGATGCTTCACGGAGGTCATTAGGTCAAAATGGCACCAACGCTATAGCAGTGTAAGAGCACCGAACATAACGTCAACGAGAAAGCTCATCAACGCGTACCTTCGCTTGTGGAAATCGCAACCTACTCTCCGCAAGTTGCGTTTGCATTGCTGTTCTTATCTCTCGATGCTAACTTTTCAGCCCCCGAATGCTATTTTACACAAAGATGTTGAACGCTTCATTTCGTTATTGTTTTTGTTCTTTGTTTCTTTCTTGGCTGGTTCGTTGGTTGATTTGTGTGTGGTTCTTTGTTTGTGTGTTTGTTTGGCTTTGTTTGTTTGCTCGCTTGCTTGCTTGCTTTCTGCCGCTCGTCTAATTACGCCACTGGCTGGTCGTCTGTTCCGGTGGTATCGAAGTTCTAGCTTTGCCGTCACTAACGCACCGGAAGCACTGGTGTCGGGAACCGCAAGAACAAGCGTTTTTTTCATTTTTTTTTGTTCCATCGAGGTTCGTTCGACCGCGCATCCAGTGTCATTATTTGTTGCTCCATCCGCTGTTCTCCAAGCCAGTTTCTTTCGTTTTACTGGCACGAGCACCGAGGGACACTCTTGTTTCTCTTCCAAGCACTTCCGGTCGAACACTCACTTCCGGTTTTCCGGATGTTCGGCCAAAGTCTTGTAAACAATAAGACAGGTGCGAAATCGATGCTTCGGTTCCAATTAACCTGTATTAGATACATATGATATCAGAGCATGTTTGCTTAAGACACGGGCCAATTAACTGTCCGGTTAATTAGTGACAAATAACTGAATAAGTTCATTAAATGTGCAGACGCTTTTTCAGTGAGCAGCTGTAATCGTTTCGGCACCTAGCGGAGCAGGTGTAATATAACAATAATATCTGGGGTTTAACGTCCCAAAACCACGATATGATTATGAGAGACGCCGTAGTGGAGGGCTCCGGAAATTTCGACCACCTGGGGTTCTTTAACGTGCTCCTAAATCTAAGTACACGGGCCTCAAACATTTTCGCCTCCATCGAAAATGCAGCCGCCGCGGCCGGGATTCGATCCCGCGACCTGCGGGTCAGCAGTCGAGCGCCATAACCACTAGACCACCGTGGCGGGGCAGCGGAGGAGGTGTCAAACACGCGCTTCTTTCTCCGTGGCCTCCGTGATCCACTTTGGAAGCACGAGCGCCGTGTGCCGCGCTTCCGAAGACACCTAAGTCAATGATTAAGGTATTGTCCTAATTTTTTAGGGGCGAAGCTCCTTAAAACGGCACCCGTTTGTCCCTCGTAGTGCGTAACCAGTCGTAACGCTAGTACCAGATCTTGACCTCCAAGGTGGTGCCGGTGGGAGATTTCTCCTGTGCGTTGTTGAACAATAAAAAATTCGCAGCGTGCGCGTTAACTAAAAGCCGAATTCTTCTGTCTCTCATTCCCCATTAGCAGCCATTGGCATGTTCCAGTAGGAAACGTTAGTAGAAGTAGAAGTGTAAGTGTTAGCTAAAAGCCGACTTCTTCTGTCTCTCATTCCCATTAGCAGCCATTGTTTACCTCCAAGGTAGTGCCTGGTGTGATTTCTCCTGTGCGTGATTAAACAATAAAAATTTTGTTCAAAACGCCGTTGATTGATGAAATAAACCAACGAAAGACGCCAGATGTTTTCTAAAAGCAAAACGAAAAGACGCCAGCTGCTTAACGAAAGACGCCAGATGTTTTCTAAAGCAATGGTTTTCTAAACAATGAAAATTGACAGCGTACATGTAAAATTAAAGTGAGCTGCAAGTCGTCATAACTCTTATCGAACCTTTAGTATAAACGCGCCCGATCTCACGTCGGTGATGATGTACTGGGCAGAATTCACGGAAGATTCACGGTTTACCCATGAACCTCCGCAGCTTCGCCCACTCATCATCATTCACTCCGTGGACATGCTGTGATTTTTATCGTTCTTCATGCGACAATTCATTCATTCATTCATTCATTCATTCATTCATTCATTCATTCATTCATTCATTCATTCATTGAATATGCTGTAGACCGAAGAGAGATAGTGTTGACCGTTCATTTTCTACCCCGGTTGGTCCCCATAGCAAACCACTCGCACGACGGGCCGACCGGGCAAGGTCACTGCCTAAACCAGACAGGCACAAAGCAAGTCGAAACGGAAAATCATCTCGTTTAAACAACAAAACAATGTGACGTAGCGGTAGCAAACGGCTTAGTCGTTAGGGAGGTTGAAAATGGGTGGCGCATGGCAAGAAAAACGCTGCCATAACCTTGAGGAGCATTATTTCCGAATGGGTTTGCTGGGGGGAAGTAAATTAGAGGACTGTCAAGGGACAGAAAGAAAGAAAGAAACGAAAGAAAGGATGAATGAATGAATGAATGAATGAATGAATGAATGAATGAATGAATGAATGAATGAATGAATGAATCAGACAGAGAGAGAAAGAAGGATAGGATGAATGAATGAAAAAAGAAGGAGGGAGAAATAAAGAAAGAATAAGGAAATAAGGAAAGGATGAATGAATGAGTGAGAGAAAGAATGAATGAATGGCTGAAAGAAAGAAAGAAAGAAAGAAAGAAAGAAAGAAAGAAAGAAAGAAAGAAAGAAAGAAAGAAAGAAAGAAAGAAAGAAAGAAAGAAAGAAAGAAAGAAAGAAAGAAAGTGAGGCAGCAAAGTAGGAAAGAAAGTTTGCCTTTTTGCCCTGCGTCGTGCGGTCTTGCTTACTGGGGCATTTCGAGGCATCTGGCCCTAACTAACGGTACGTGTACGAACAAAGCATTCTCAGAAAGCCGGAAAGAAAAACGGGGCATTTGTATCATGAAGCATAGAAATGAGCATACAGTAGAGTGAGAGAAATGGAACGTGGTTAAATTACAGGAGTTTCCGGCAGGCTAACCTGACCCCACTGTGATGGTAAATAGTGCTAGGAACAGAGTAAGAATAGGTAAAAAAATAGATGAAGGAAAAGAAAGCAGAAACCAAGGTAGATGCAACGTTCATGTTGCAGGCGTCCTCAGTGGCTACAGCAAGGAGTGCAGATGTTGGTTTGCATGTCTTTTTTTTAGGTCATGATGATGGTATGGAGACTACGACAAAAGGTTGGAGATTTCAGTGGGACCATAGCGGTTGGGATTGCAAAGAAAAAATTTAATAACGACAGAAAAAAGAAACCTTAATGCGTGCTTTGTCCTTGTACAACATTTATCCCCTCATGCGTTAGGGCACCAGCCAAGGTAACCGGGAAATTGGGCATCTGGGGCCCTATTTGCGGTTATTCACTCTTTCTTCTTCATATTTTCTTTTCCTTTTGATCTGACGTCGTTTTGTCTGTTTCGCACATTTTCGTTCTCGCTGGTTTCCGCAATTAAGGGTTTTTCTTGGGGGTCAGCCAGACTGCGTTTTCGTACTCGTAGAGCTTTCTGCGCCTGACGTATTTCTGCACTGCCTCCAGGATCGAAGGCATTGCAAGCTTTCTTCAACTCACCTGGCTGTGCAATGCCTCCGTGATCGGCCCACTTTTGACCAAGCGACGGTGTCATGTGATGACGTCATCTTGTGACGTCACGGCATAATGTCGTTACAGAAATTTGGGATCTCTGACGTCATAATGACGTAATATGGTGACGTCTACACATGATGACAATTTTTCGCCTCACTCTTGTTGACACCGGCAGCGCGGGACGGCGCTCGACTCCGACTGTCGATTGCCACGTGTGATGAGGCATCTAAGGCTCTAAGATTCACCTCCATCAAAGACAAACATACACACGCGCACACGCTTCCACACACAACACACACAACGACGCGTCAAGAAATTGTTTTGGACGAGACTCTATAGGTGAAGAGCTGACGTGCACTTAAAACGTCGTCTCGAGAAGAGTCGCATGTATGATTGATGACGAGGAACAGTGGTGTCCTTGCTCGAACGGGCATTGAAACACGACACACACACACACACACACACACACACACACACACACACACACACACACACACACACACACACACACACACACACACACACACACACATATATATATATATATATATATATATATATATATATATATATATATATATATATATATATATATATATATATGCCGCCAAAGGAGGTGTTCGTTTTTTCCCCTTCGTCATTTTCATTTCTAGCGATCCCTGTCAACAAAGCTGTTATTGTGTTTTGCCTTTATCTCATCATCAGGGCGTCGCGTTCAGTTCAGCGGAAGCGGCAGTCGACGTTTTCAAGGAGGAGGATTAGGAAACAAACAAACAAAATAGGACGGATGGGTGGCGACGCAGAGTGAATTGCCGTGTCCGCTGTCAGTAGGAGGGGCGCGATGAAAGCAGCGCGACAGAAAGAAGCGAGTCGTAAATGTAAGCTAGCCGGGATACGATGCCCCCGTAAAAGCGACGCGCAAGGAGCAACGTTTATATACACGGCAGAATGCGCTACGGCCAAGCTCAACAGGGCGTGGGCTCTCTCGCATTAAATTTGGCCGGAGTCAGCGTTTCACGAAATACGGTGCTTGGAATCGCGAGTATACAGAAAACATAGCGCGTGTCGCAGCATCCTCCTCCTCCTCCTCTCCTCCTGACCCTTCCCACAATTCCTTTCTTCTTCCGATAACGAGTGTCGGAGAGAGCCAATGCGCGTATCCGGTTTCTTTTGTCGCGCATTGGGAATGGGTGTCTCGTACTAGGTTTTAGATGTTGTGCTTGGTGTTTGAGTTTGTTTTTGTGTTTGTATGCAAGCGTGTGTAGTGTCTCATACTCGCGTTTAGAAGTTTACTGTTGGGGCGTGGTTCGTGCTTTTGTGTTTGTCTACTCGTGCGCGTCGTTGGAGAAACAGAAGGTAGACGGATATTCTTTGGTGTCCAGCCATCAGTTCTGTTCATTTCGTTTTTTTTTTTTTGAGTGTGACTGTTTTGTTCTTCATTTATGCCGTAGCTTCATTTATGCCGTAGCCCTGAACGACTTCGCGGTCTAAAAAGAAACAAACATAAAAAACATGGTTGATCCCTCCGTCATAGGAATCGGAATAACACGAAACTGAAACAGAAATAACTGAATGCTTACCGTACATTGATATAAGAGAGTTTGCACAATGTATATTGATGTCTGGCAGCAAATGGCACCGTTTAACGTGTATGCACCCACTTTGATGATTGGTGATACATCTGCATCCCGACGACTAACGCCCATGTTAAATGATTAAACAAACCCTTGTGGTAGCTGTAGGAGTTAACGGTGAAAGCGTAATCAGAGAACGAGGGGTGATAGCCAGAAGAGCGTCGCATATTGGAAACAGAACTTGGTCGCCATCCCGCGGCATGTTAAAGGGCCCCTCACCAGGTGACCTAACGAATTTTAGTTACACATTGCAAGTTGTTGCGAGCCCAATAAAGAGCATTATGCCGCAAGAATTTTTCTAATCGGTCGGTTAGAAGCTGAAAAAAACAATAATTTGTAGCGGCGCGAAACCATGATGCGAGGAGGCGAGCTGCAAACCCTCGCCGCTCGCCCCGCGTAGCCTTCGCAAGCCAAATCCCTTCCCTGCCCTCTTCGGCACGCGAGCGGAAGGATCACATAACGCATACGCATGAACACGTCATGCGCACAGAATGTCACGAGCGCATGACGCGCCCGAACCAGCCCGAGCCCCCGAGACGCGAGCGGTGTTGTGGCGGCGTTCTTTGCGCTTCATCTCTGCAAGTTATGCCGAATGCGCCCTCGCCGATCACTTGGCTTTCAACGGCTTTCAACCTATTACCGAGCACGAAAGCTGCAACATTTGTACGGACGCGAGACTAGCGGTGTGCCGCATGAACATCTAGTTAGACGCGGGAGGATAAATGAGCCTAATGAGCGCTGGAACGCAGTAGAAAATTAGTTTCGTTGTAAAGGGTGGCGTCTGCACGATGCACAAAGCGCGAGAACACGAACGCGTGCGAAACGGAGGTAGATTAGTCTCGAATCTCGCTGCGATTCGTAGTAAAAATTAAAAAAAGAAAACGCACACATTCCGTTTGTGTGTTTTATTATTGCTCTCAAGTTTTATTCATCCATTCAAGCAACAAATTACAAAAACTACGCGCCGTGTAAAATAATTATCGCAGTGTCACGTGCTACTGTTGGCGACGTCAGAGCACACTCGTCTACGTAGAGGAGCGATGTCACAGCACTACCATCTACGTAGGGCCATTCTCTCATGCACGTCATCCCCTCATTCTCTGGGCGCGTGGACGCGAGAAGAAGGGCAAGCAGCGTTCAGCTTGAAATTTGACCCATTTACGCGGCGCGTAGCGTTGCAAATTTTGGCAGACGTAATGGTGAACGCCTAGTGCATGGATTGCGCTCGTCAGCTCAAAATTGTCAAACCTGGTGAGGGGCCCTTTAAAATGTCATTGAACACCACGGCCGGACTAGAGGGAAACGCAAAGCGCGTCGTGCCGCCCCGGTAGCCCGGCCGCGATTTTTCTCGGGGCGAGGGGGGAACGCGGTGTTACAGCCAGGTGAGGCAGGCGCGCGTCGCAGAGCTATTTTTGGTTTGGATTAGTGTGGTGCTATGAGCGAGGCCGACGCTTTTACAACGCTTGAGCTAACGTCGCCACCTCGCGGTGTGTTAAGGCATTGACAAAATTGAACTTCTATTGAAAACGCGCCGAATGGGACACGTGTAACGCGTTGCAGGTGCTAATCGCGGAGGCCACAGTAATGACGAATTACTTTACCTTACCGCTCCCAGAGGGCAACACCGCCCCGCCAACCGGGAGAGTGGTAGATATAAAAGGCGCGTTTTCAAAGCATCTAAGGTATGTGACCGTGGCGCAGTGGATAGCGTACCCAGCATCTGTTGTTGCGGACCGAGCGGTCATGGGTTTGATGCCCGTTGACGGAACCTTTTTTTCTTTGCCATCTGATCGTGTAAATTTTTCGACGTCATTTCCGTGACGGAAATACGTCACTGAAGTCTTGGTGGACCCCGGCGTAAAACACTTTCGTGTTAAGTCTTGTCGTCACACACTCTGTCTAAGCGTCCTAGTGACGCAGAAACGAGGAATATGCGAAGATGGCTTGTAAGACGTATTGTTAGGTCATCTGCAGGATTTCTAAAAGCTATCGTGAGACGTCTTTCGCGAATGTGGGCGGAGTGCCTTCGTGATAAAAGAAAAAAAAATACGTAAGCAGCCATAAGATCCCGCACCACCTCTGGACGTCTTAGCAGCGTAGAACGCTGTATGAAGTGCAGTAATTGTAGCTATTGTCTAACCAATGTATTAGTTTTCGTTATGCGTACTAGCCTACGCAGCTTTCTCGCAGCACCAAAACGTGAAAGCCGACAGGTGCAGTTATTGGCCCTTTTCGTGGCGCTGCCTAAGCCCATGTAGTCTGTGTGTTTCTGCAATTTGAGCAGACATTTTCTTGCTATTGTTTCAACAGCGCCTTCGCCGTCCGTAGGCCTAACGCGGGCATGGCATGCACAGCAGGTTTGCTTGTAACGCTGCTTGCGTTCCAGCGCAGCCTTGATTAGTAATATGCGTTTTGGCATGGCCTCCGAGCTTTGCCGCCGGCGCGCCGCCGCCTGATCTCGGAGGCCATGGTTTTGGCGAGTGGGCGGGTAGAATATGCCACAGCCGCACTGGAACGCTACCGTAGCGATTCGAGCGCGGCCGTGAATGAGCATATAGTCGCGTTCCAGCGCAACGGTCGCACTGGAACGCTACCGTAGTGCTCCAGCGCGGCTGTGAATGAGCATATTTGAGAGTTTTAGTTTAGCGCGCTCAACGGCCTTGCGCACGCAACGGGCGAGAGAGAGCAAGACTGCGCATGCGCTGAATGTAAGAGAGATGCGTGCGTTTGCGTGCGCAAGAGATGCGCACGCTAGTTCTCGGCGCTTACGTTGCGCCCGCTATGACCGTTGCGTACATTACGAGCGCTTCTCTCGCGAGATCTCGACCTGTCGAGACAAGCAAAATGGCTGCGTCCGACAGCAGCACAAGCGGCACGGCGGTCATGGCAGCAAGTAAATCCCGCGTGCATTTCGGTATCGACCTCGATTTAGAGCTCCTTTCCTACGTGAGGAGCTTGAATCCGTTCGCGGACCCAGCGCAATGGACAGTGATCGCTGCAAAGATGCAGGAGCCAGCATGTGATTCAACGCTCGGTCTGACGATCGCGCCTTATGCGATATTCTGTGTCGTGGAGACTGCAGTCGCCCTTCAAAAGCCACCACTCTCGGGTTGTGGATATCAATTCGTCTATCTCTTCCCATGAAAGAGTGGCCAAAAGGCGCTGATTCGAAACGATGCTGGAAGGCATTTTTCCTACCTAGCTGCTGCTCGCGCTCGTAGGAGTCGTGCCAACCGTCACCGTTCACCACATATCGCCTCTACAAAATTTGCGCCATCGTAAAATCTTGGCTTGTCTCGTGCCTTACTTGTGTCAACTATGATCGGCTATTGTAGTTTATTTTTTAGCCACTAGATGGCGCAGAAAAACACGCCGAGACGAAGGTGCCTAGACGCTGTCCATGTTTCGCTTGTTGCGTACGGTAAACTAAAAATGTACGAGCCAGCCTAAACTCTAACGTACGCAACGCGCAGGCCGTTGCGCACGCACAGGTGTGCGCGGTAAACTAAAACTCTCTATTGTCGCACCGTATAGAGTGTCAAATGAAGAGCAATAAAACAGTACTGAAATACTTAGAAAAAACTTACAAAACATAAAAATGCTTAGAAAGACTTGAAAACAATAACATAGAAAGTCAGCAGCTTGACTAGGGGGAAGGGGGAAATCAGCTTTGCTGTGCTGTTTGGACTGTTTTCACGGAATGGATCTGGCTGCATTTTTTGCTGCTGTTGCGTATGCTCTCATTGCTTGTTTTTTTTGCTTTTGTTACTGTACTCCTTGCTCATTCGAAATTCTATTTCCTCACTACATCCGCTGTCGCCTTTTGCTGTTCGTGTCCGAACAACTTGCGGCCTCCTGGACTTCCGATTTCTCGTTTTCACGTGTTCGGACACGTCCAACGCGAGCTGTTTCCTTTCTATCCCCAGAGGGGCCTAGCTGAGGCGTAAATTTCCCCAGGGGATATATCTAGGTAACCGCTTTCTCTTTATTTTTATCGTAGTTTTGTTGTTGTTCCTCAAACCTGCGAGTACGGAGACGCCCGCTTAAAATAAAAACATTAAAAAATCTAGAAACACGAACACTTGCCGGAGGCATCCGGATGCTCTGCTGTCTTTCCGACTCAGGTCAGCAGTTTAATTTTTCCCTAAAGCGCGCCTCTTCTTTCTCTGTTTTTTTTGTGTGTAAAAGTAAAACGAATTCTTATTTGCCTAACCCCTCCCAGTTCCCCTCCCAGTATTGTCGGCCTGCGCACCCTAAACGATTTATTGCCGAGTAACGTAAACTATACCTCGGAGTGATGTGCAATAGTAAACTGAGCCTTTCCCGAATGTTCTGGTTATACGGAACTGGACCAATCTCGTGCGCTGAGTAATAAAACGCAGTGACTGTGCGTTTAGCGTTCCACACCCGCCATGGGATGCAGCACCAGATTTAACACCACCGTGGCATGGAGCGGATGTGGTGCATAGGCCCTTATTAAAAGAATCACTAAGATTTTTTTAGGGGCGAAGCTCCTTAAGGCGGCACCCGTTCGTCCCTCGTAGTCGTAGTCGTAGTAGTCGTAGTGCGTAACCAGTCTTACGCTTTGACCTCCAAGGTGGTGCCGGTGGGAGATTTTTCCTGTGCGTTGTTGAACAATAAAAAATTCGCAGCGTGCGCGTTAACTAAAAGCCGAATTCTTCTGTCTCTCATTCCCCATTAGCAGCCATTGGCATGTTCCAGTAGGAAACGTTAGTAGAAGTAGAAGTGTAAGTGTTAGCTAAAAGCCGAATTCTTCTGTGTCTCATTCCCATTAGCAGCCATTGTTTACCTCCAAGGTAGTGCCTGGTGAGATTTCTCCTGTGCGTGATTAAACAATAAAAATTTTGTTCAAAACGCCGTTGATTGATGAAATAAACCAACGAAAGACGCCAGATGTTTTGTAAAAGCAAAACGAAAGAACGCCAGATGTTTCTAAAGCAAAACGAAAATACGCCAGCTGCTTAACGAAAGACGCCAGATGTTTTCTAAAGCAATGGTTTTCTAAACAATGAAAATTCACAGCGAACATGTAAAATTAAAGTGAGCTGCAAGTCGTCATAACTCATCGAACCTTTAGTATAAACGCGCCCGATCTCACGTCGATGATGATGTACTGGGCAGGATTCACGGAAGATTCACGGTTTACCGATGAACCTCCGCAGCTTCGCCCACTCATCATCATTCACTCCGTGGATATGCTGTGATTTTTTATTGATGCATGTTCCAGCTCGGCCGTGCATTACGCATTCGGTGACTTCCGGGGCTGGTGCAACGACAGCTACACTGTCGGCTTAACGACATACTTTCTCTCGATCTACGCGTACAGTCTCAATGTATAAACGGAAAGCGAGTGCCTTGACCCACGCGCCCAAGCTTGCCCAGTGTGAACTGAAGCGTACGAATGCGTTCTGTCGACGATGCAAAGGACACTTGCGATGGGCGCTTCATTGAAATATTTCGTATTGGCGGACTAAAAGCGATGTGCTCGATAACGCGTAAGGTCGATATCAGGAATTGCACACTTCAGGAAAAATTCCGACTTCGAGAAAATTGGATTCGTAACGCGCGTATCCGTGATCGCGTGATCGTCCTTTTGCTGGGCCGTTCTATAAACGGCCGCTACATATAATCAAAGTGGACGCCTATGTTATGAGGCAGCATTGCCAATGTGCAAGAAAGAAAAAAAGCAGAAAAACGAAAGAAAATATAAATAAAGAAATAAATAAAAGCAGGCACGAAACGCCGAGCTTCGCTGCCACCCATTGTCCCTATAGGAGAAGGGCTCCTCAATGTTCTTGTTGCGTAGTCATACTCAATTAGTAGATTACCAACTTGCCCAGAATGCTGCTCTCACTAAATCGCAACTTCTAGCTTACAAGGACGCATGAAGACGCGAACAAGTATCCTCAGCGTCACACCCTTGACTTTCCATACTATAGCCTCCTTGTATGCTTCAATGTTCGCAGCCTTCGCCCTATCATGAGTTGTCATGTAGTCATCCCAAAGCGCTGTGCTGCCGTCACTAAGTAACGCAAAGCTGCCTCTCTCGTCTATTTGCACTTGTCACTCCCGACGTCCTTCGCGTTCAGAGGAAACTATCTCCTTGTTGAGCAACCGTAAAGAACACTGGAACCACTGCGAGGAGCTTAGGTAGCTGTAGTGGTCGTACCAACGAAAAGCTGCTCCTGACGTTCCTCGCGTCCTGGTTAGATCCCGAAACTAATCTAGCCGATGGCTAAGAACCGGTACTTCGCCACGTTGCGACACACGCGGTCGCGTCAGTTCGGGTTGGCGCAAGAACTTAGTCAATCAGCGAGCTTGCGGTAATGGGATTACGCGCCGTTAAGAGCGAGAGGAGGCGCTTTTGCGAAATAAAGGCAAGTTCAGTAGAGAGCTGCTAATTATACCGACGTGTAATGCCCCGCAATCAGGCGTGACCTTGAGGGTTTGTAGCGAACACGTGTTGGTAAGGGCGAGCTGGCTACCTCTGCGCGAAGAAGTGATGCAAGCGCAGCGCGATACCCTCTCGTTCCGTGAAGCACATCCCTCTGCGGAATAGAGGAAGTGCCGATTTCAAAGCTACGAGGAGGCGGCTAGCAAAACGGTGGATGTTGCAAGAAAGAAAAAGAGAAGGCATCCGTGGACCGCACCGCCTTCCTTGCACTAAAAGATGTGCAGGTAATTAGATAAACAGGCACATTGAGAACGAAGATTAATTAAATTGTACATACATACATACATACATACATACATACATACATACATACATACATACATACATACATACATACATACATACATACATACATACATACATACATACATACATACATACATGCGTGCAGATAGATAGATAGATAGATAGATAGATAGATAGATAGATAGATAGATAGATAGATAGATAGATAGATAGATAGATAGATAGATAGATAGATAGATAGATAGATAGATAGATAGATAGATAGATAGATAGATCCTGAACTACTTTTCCAAGCAATCATCGAATGATCTCCATGTCGTTGTCTATTGCCTCATGAATCGATTGCCGCGATAGGCTTCTCCCAGCACGATAGGAGTTGCAGATAGTTTTCGCGCTCTTCAGACAGGTTCTTCTCTCGTCTGGACGAGCGCGCTGAAAGCTGTACGGGGAGGGATGGCACGGGGGAAAGAAGATACGTCATCGCGCGTGATGAAATGAGTGGTTGTATCTTGTTGCGATTACAATGCACGCTAGTGTTGCTTGGCGACACCCCGCGGCAAGAAGCGCGTCCATTCGAAACGCCGCTTCTGGTTTTTAAAAGCGGTGCTACTTAAAGTCGAAACGAATCCCTGGGGATCCGGCGTCCGCACTCTGTGGTCCAGCTGCGAGAGTAAAACCTGCAGGAAGGGAGAGAATGGGTGAAGCTATGTGCGGGAGAGGGAAGCCTAGAGTACGGAGTTGAGCATGGCAGAGAAAGGGTAGTAATGTGGAGAGGGGTTGAGGTACGTAGAGAGGAGGAGAGCAAAGGCGAAGCTATCGCAGTTGTGGAGCCGGTGGTGTGGAGAGGATTAGAGAGCAGGAGCGCGATTGACTGTGCCGGTGATAGGAGTCGACCAATGGTAGCGCGCCCTCGAGCACAGGTGGTGCCTTGAATGAGGAGGAAGAACGCGCCGAGCGACGGCGAACGCGGAGGAAAGGCGCGCTGATGCCACCGGCGCCGCAGTCTTCCCGATGTTAAGTCAGTTGAAGCACGGTCGGACTGAAGGAGAGAGTCGAGTCCGGCCGTGGTTGAGGCTGCGCATATTGTCAGCTATCAGCCAATAGCAGCATTCAGTGCTTTGACGATATACAGGTGCCGCCACGCCAACCGAAGTGAATGAGGACGAGGCCTCTGTATGAATACAGGGTAGAGGTGTGCACGGGCTCCGGGTAGCCCGAAAGCCCGAGCCCGACCCGGCCCGCGGGCCGGGCTCGGGCGGGCCGACGTACTTTCACCTCGGGCCCGGGCCGGGCTCGGGCTACTTGGAGCTTTATCGGGCCGGGCTCGGGCCCGGCGTAAAGCCCGACTAAAGCCCGAAATATAGAGAATGAGCGGGAATTGTCTTCCACCACGCATACAGCGCGCCTTTTCCGCGACCGCCCTTTACCGCTTTTCCTTTCCATTCGCCACTTTAAACAAAAGGGGAGCAGGTAAAGCACTGCCTCTGTTGCACTCCGACAAACAGAGAAGTAACACCGCCTGAGCTAGTGACGGCGCCACGCGACAGTTCGCGTTAGATTTAAGGCCAAATCCCATATGAGTGAAAATGCACGCGATCGCGACGAGCGGCCCGACGTAGATCGCCTTCGTGCAAGCTGACGCTTGCATTGGCATACCACATACACGTGACGGCTTTGGCGAGCGAACTCCATTGTTGCTGGCATGAGGCCGTCTACTTGTATAGCAATAGTGCCGCGAACAGTCTCTATTAGAGACTGTTCGTCGTGTGTCGTTTGATCAGGGCTTAAAATCAGGGGGGGGGGGTCTCCATTTTTCAAGGAGGGGCCCGGCCCCCCCTCGGCAGTCCGACGGAGGCACTGCGGCACCCATTTGACAAATGTTGGAGTTGAATTTTTTTAGCAGTAGTGCTTTGTGCGGGGAGATTATACTCTGCAATTTTCCGAATAATGATTTAATCGCGAATGTTTCGTTGACGGGATGTCAGCAAAACAGAAGAAAACAGGTATCGTCGTACTGCTGAATGCAATTCACTAATACACTGAACACCATGGGCAACGCCTCTTGAAACCATGGGTCACCACCCTGTTCGACAGAGCGTCTTGGAACAGCATACTGTTTATGAGGCACCTGAGTGTGAAGCTACCTGCTCGTGAATCATGTAATGGTTCACCTTGGTCTGTTTCCTTTGCCACTCAGTTTTCATTCTTTTATTGTGCATGACATGTCTGCTGTAATTGCAGACACGCATGTATTTTGCTTACTTTATTAGCCAAGTGGTAGTGAAAATGAAATGTAGCATTGACGTGCCTGTGGTTCTGAATCCAGTGTCGACTAATGTTACTCACTTTGAGCTCTCATATGTTTAAGCCGTCACATCCCGAATTATTTTTGAAAAATCGCTCCCAAAATAATTTATTTTAATGCGTGAATGGATTGACACGTTGAATAAATGCCCGGAATACATTCCGAATAATATATGTATTTGTATAGCATTCATAAGCATTTGTTCAGTTCTAGAGACAGTTGGCTTCACTGCACTGTGATCATTGCAAACACCTCTCTTAACGCTTAATCTATAGCATATATATATACAGTGTAATCTCGTTGATACGATTCTGCATAATATGTTTCTCAGCCTAATACGTTTTTGTTTTTATTCCCGGCCAACATACATTGGAAATAATGCATTTTCATAGGTTTAATGCTATCACATCTTTGCCCAAAATTTGATAATACTACCGCGAAAGTGCATCTTGACCGATATATCTAGAAATCCTGCGTTTACTCTTCGGTATCAGCGATCTATTCTTCGAGATTATATGTATGTATATGGGTCATTCCACGCCAAGTGTCGCAGACGTGGCGCTCGCACATCGCAGATTTTGCTGATAAAATTTGTGCCTTTTTCCTGTGCCACATGGAGTATTGTGGCAAAACATTGTTGCTCGAAAAAAATTTTGACGATCATGGCGCCCCCTCGAATTTCGCTTGTATTTGTTAAACCGTGCCTTATAGAAAAATGTGTATAAAATCAATTTTCTGTGTGTTGAGCTTCGAAACCACGCTTGCGCCATCGCAGAGGTTCTGTTTAGTTGTCCTATTCTTTAATTCCGAATATTTTGTGTTTCACTACCAGCTACGTATCTTCAAAAACTGCAAAAATGTTCAAAGTTCGTGATTTTTCCTTGACCTATCTGGAACTCTCCCTAACCAATATAAATAATAGTATGATTTTCAGGAAAGTGTATTTTAGTACAAAAATGTTTAGGGGTAAAATAGACTTCAAATCTTCCCGAAAAAAAATTGTGAAATTAGAGAATATGTGCGATTTGTCGCACGTTTGACCGTATTTTTCATACTGATGTGGTCCAAGTAAAAATCCTCGTCATGCGGCGTTTGATAGTAGACTACATCGTTAAGCAATGAAGAAAGTCTAATCAAATCATTTTTTTGTTTTAAGGAAGAAAATAATTTTTGGATTTGGCCCTCCGAACGCGTCCTGCATTTCTTTTTGTTGGTGCTTCGCCGCAAAGCACGTGGTCGCCCTTGCAGCTGACAGTCATCACAGGCAGAGGCAAGATGCGAGATGTATGTCAGTGACTCTTGAGTGCTCGAAAGTCTTGTCGCGTTGATCTCAGGGCGACGAGTAATGAATTCGCATTACAATGAGAGCTTGCTTGGCGGGCCCAATGGTAAGTATGGACGCCCGAGAGCAGGCTATGGCGTCGTTTCCACAATGTGCTAGAGGGCCGTCTGCACAACACGTATACCAAAACAAACAAGTGTATACAATGTGCATTATTTCATTCAGCATGCATATGCTGATTGTGTTTAGCGCGCTCTGTGTGTCGTCTTCTTGTTCCCGTCTTTGTGCGCTTAACGGTTTCATAAAACAGAACCTCTGCGATGGCGCAAGCGTGGTTTCGAAGCTCAACACACAAAAATGGATTTTATACACATTTTTCTATAAGGCACGGTTCAACAAATACAAGCGAAATTCGAGGGGGCGCCATGGTCGTCAAAATCTTTTTCGAGCAAAAATGTGTTGCCACAGTACTCTATGTGGCACAGGAAAAAGGCGCAAATTTTATCAGCAAAATCTGCGATGTGCGATCGCCACGTCTGGGACACTTGCGTGGAATGACCCATGTATATATATATATATATATATATTGCCGCATTATGAGGGCCCCCCCTTCAATGAAGGGAGACTTTAAGCCCTGCGTTTGATCATATTCGATATGCTCAATAAAATGCCAAATTACTGGAAAACGATGTTTTGTTTTCGCAACGAACGTTCACAAAGCCGGGCCGGGGATTGTGTTTTCGTACGTCGGGCCGGGCCGGGCGGGCTCGCAGCCCTTTGCCGTCGGGCTCGGGCGGGCCTTCGACAAAGTCAGCGGGCCCGGGCCGGGCTCGGGCTCGGAAATACGGCCCGTGCACAGCTCTAATACAGGGCGCTTGAGAAAGTGGCAACTTCGCGCTCCGCTTGTAAACGCTGAGTGCCGCGCACGACTACAGAATTTGGCTGAAATGCTTACAGCAGTGTTCGCTATTCTCGGAATGCGTTTTCCCGCCATGCCCGAGGGATAGTTCTCATGATAGTTCAGGACCCCTTTAATAAAACGGGCCGCGTTAACGGACCGCGTTGCAGAAGCGTTGAAGAGTGGTGTGGGTAGACGCCGGCTTGGACGGCTTGGTTTTCTTGTGAGCTAGGGTATATGTATGCTGCTTATAAATTGTGACGCCAAAAAGAGCATTTTGGAGGATGTGTGACAAGTATTACAGGATTCTAATAAAAAGCCACGTGGCCATTAAAACGAGGTCTGCGTTTCAAGCAAGCTCTTCACATGTTTCACAACCCTTCGAGCAATGGTGCTGCATTATCGGCGGAGAAACTCCGTGCGAAATAGAAGGATTTGATGCAACATTGCGTTTAAGGGCCTAGAGGGTTCTGTTTTGAGAAATCTAGGTGTTTCCTTCTATGTATCTAGCCACCAAAATATGGTTGAGTGGCGTGCTGAAGTCAGGCTAACGTAACGTAATGGAATGCACATAGCTTATAATTCGCGCTTCAATTATAAACACCATGCATGTAGCTCCTCCTTAGTAGAGTAGGAATTACTGTAGATTATTCACATAAATACTGGCGCTGTCAACGAGTGACACTCTAGTTTCCCTTCCAAGCACAGGAAAGGCCTTGTGAGAAATAAAACGTGCACAAAATCGAGGGATGTGGCTCAAGTTAAGAGGTATTGGACTCATGTGACATCGGAGCATAAGTATGCTTAAGGGCCAATTAAGCGTCAGGATAATTAATGAAGATGAATTGAATGAGTTCATTGAAGAAGCAGTCGCCTTTCTTGTGAGAAGGAGGAGGAATAAACTTTATTGATGCCAAATGTGATTGGCAGGCCCATAGCCAGGAATTTTTTTCGGGGGGTGGGGCACTTGCTGGAAACCTGGACTATTTGACAAAAACACCTATTTTCATTATTTATTTTTGGTAAAAACACCTATTTCACCATAAATTCGGGAGGAGGGGGCGGGCGCCTAAGCCACACTCCCCACCCCCCTCCCTGGCTATGACCCTGGTGATTGGGAATGGGGGAGGCTGGAGGACTGATCTGCTGGAGATGCGAACCTAGCACCCCGTCCAGCCAGGCTCCTCCATTCCCGCTTTTCTTGTGAGTTGCTAGGAAATGAGATCCTCGCGGCACCTGGCGGAGTATATCTCATCCACGCACTTATTTTAACGTGGCCTCTGAGATCTGCTTTGTCAGTGGAACGAATCACTAAGCTGACCCAAGGAATACAAGGCGCACGAACGCCCATGTGCAAGTGTCGCTACCAGACTCATAGATTAATGATTACGGTCACCTCGAATTTTTTTTTCTGAACAGTAGTCTTAGTCCGTAGCGGCTGAAGCTTAGTGTGTTCTATATTAGGTTGCGCACCACACCAAATCGTCTCCAAAGACTGCTCCAAATGGAAGAAATATTCCACATTCAGGAATGCTTAATGGAGTGCTGACACAATCCTGAGGCATCGCAGAAATGACATTTTTCGTTTCCTTTTTATGCAGTGGTGACGCTCGCTCCACTCACCGGAGCCAGTAACCACGTTAAATATTGTGGTCTGATATTAAAAGTTTTCGTCACCCAAACAACGCAGTCTGAATCGGCTGAGAATAGAAAAGTAAACTAATTAGTGTCATTTGATGCCGTAGGCTGTGCTTTCCTCAGCGTCAGCTAAAGGGACTGTCCGCTCATTACGTTTTTATAGCAGCAGATAGCCAACCACAGCCACCAATAGCCTGTGCTGACATAAATAATTCCTGCTTTTTTTACGTTGCGAAACCTCAATACGATTATGTGGCACGCCGTGTAGTGTGGCACTCCGTATTAATTTTCGTATAAGTGGGATTCTTCGAGCAACACCTCAATTTAAGTACACGAGTGCTTTATTGCGACAGAAATTATATGGACACTCCCGGCGGGTAGTTGCCGTCGCCGTCATGCTCCGTATAAAGTCCAAATAGACATCTCCCCGCGCGTCCTATGGTCAACGCGCTTCTAAAAGCGCGCGAACACTGGGAATGAGCGCGGCTGAACCAGAGAGGAAAAGATTCGGCCATCTCCGTCGCACGAAGGGCGCACGCGATAGCATCATCCCGCGTGCGAGGCCCGGAGTCGATGGCTCGCCAAGCAGAGAGGAAACGCCCCACGAAAGAGCGTGAAGGGGCGCCGCTGGGAGGAGGGGGCTGCGTCGCTCGAGCAGCAACTGCGAACTTTGCTCGTAAGGGCGCGAGCGCGTGCACGCGCGCTATCTCGACAGACATAAGGAGAGGGCGCGTAAATTTGCTGTGCTCTCAACGCTTACTTCTCGTTAAGAAGACTGACAGCACGAAAACCGCTAGGTCCCCGGAGCGGCCGTGTTTCCTTAAATCAGGTGTTTTATTGATTTGAGAGAGATCTTAAAGCATATTTCGTTCCTTTACATTTCTCATTTTTCTCCTCTACTCTTCACTTCCATCACGTTTCGCCTTTTCTTCCGTTGCTCCTCACTCTCTTCCGTTCATTCCTGTTGCATTATGTTATCGTCTGCTCGTTATTATTCTTATTATTCTTTTATGTTTTTTCCATATCTCCTTTTCCCTTCCAGCTACCGAGTGTACGTTCATTTCTGTTGATATTACTTTATCGTCCGCTCGTTATGTTCCTGAATTATTATTTCCGCTTCCTTAAATTTCACGTTTTTTTACACGAAAGTGTTTTATGCCGGGGTCCACCACGGCTCCGCTGACGTATTTCCGTTACGGATATGACGTTGTAAAGTATACATTAACAGATAGCGAAGAAAGAAACTAGAAGAAAAAGTTCTGTCGCCGGGAGTCGAACCTACGACCCCTCGCTCCGCAGCGCGCGGCGTGAACCGACTCGGCCACACAAAGCACGATCTTCAGCATACTAACTGCGAGCTGTTTATATACACCATTTACCGTTGGCGGTACTTGGAGATAGGAGGCACCTCAGCGTGTTTTCATTACCACTAGCGAGATGGCGCGAAGGGCTCGAAGCGCGCGCTTTAAGGGTCGTGGCCCCGCGCGTTGCGATGCGCGCGCGCCTTCACAGGGCGTGGTCGCTCGTGCGCGCGCTTATCTCGTGATGGGGGTGGTTTGTATGTCTTGTGCTCTCACCGCAAGTTTGCGTTGAAGTTACAGAGAGCACGAAGGTCACTTCGCTCACTACAGCGGCCGCTTTTGCGAAAGGAGTGCGCTGCTCACAAACAAATAAGTTACAGCTGTGACAGTTAGTTCGCGCTCATCTGTGTATACTTGTGCGTTCGTTTAGTGCGTCCTGCTTTGTGTTTTAGCAACGCGCTTTAACTGTCGAGCTGTGGCAGTCGTTAGTTCGCGCTCATCCTGTGTATCTTCTTTCCGTGTGTCCTTTGTGCTCGAGCAGCGCGTTGCGAGTTTCGAGCTGCTTGCCGTTCTTCGCATGACATTAGAATTTGTTGCTCTACCATTCATTCCTTCGCCCTTGAGCCGAAACAATGCGCAACAAACGGTCAACTACGTCTGTGAAGACACATCTCACTTTCGTCTTATACTGATTCCTGTTAATCAGCCACGTTTTTTTTCCCTTCCAGACACCTACTTCGTTCATTCCTGTTTATCTTAGTTTTTTTTCTTATCGTCTGCTCGTTTCCGTCTGCTAAGCGCAGCGCTTTCCTACGAGAAATTGTCTGCCGACATTCACCGTCTCCTGAAGCGGACATTAATTAATTCTAAAATCACCCGAGGATGTTTTTCCAGTGGATCTTACACGGTCGGACTGTGGTTTTGCGGACTTGTGTCTATTTCTTCTTTCCCGTTCAGTGCTGATGCTTTTTACGTTGTTCTTAAATTCTTTTCTTTTTGCCCTCCATCGGCCCGATGCCGTTCGTTCCCCAAACTTCACGCTCGAAATCGTTCCTTTAATCTCCTTCTTAAGCCTAACGTTGATGATAGCGCCTTTCTACAGTTCGTTTGCGCAGTGCATATCATCCTCTGTGACGAAATGGTTGTTTTTTGTATAGCTTTTATGCGAGGCTTAAAGTCAAAGAAATGAAAAGGGCTTGCGTGAAATTTCAGTGCCAGCAGTGGATAGGCCCGCTCTTAAGCCTAACGTTTGTACGGCTCGTTTCTTTCATACAGCCGCTCGAGTGATGCGCGTTCTTTTGTGGGAACGCCCGCAATGTTTCTTATTTCTTTCTTTTTTTTTTTGAGAATTAAAAAGAAATCTCTTCTGAACTACCAAAGCGCTGTCTTAGGGATGACCGCAGATTTAATATGAAGTGCACGGTTAGTTGGTTTTCATTGAGGGTGAGGCATTTTACGGTACGTTTCAGAGGAGTCCTGTATGAGTGGGCAAACTTAAAGACGTCACATTTCCGCACAAACTTCAAATGAATACGTTAACGTGAAATAAGTTATCACTAACAGTGGGTGATTATTCCTTCTTCTGGGTAACGTTAAGCCTAAGCCTCCCTTCTGGGAACAAGTGCGCGAACTGCAGAAAAAACAATTATAAGAAGAAATGATATACAAATATACAGAAGCGGCACTGGCTCTGTTGCTAAGCAACACCTGGAATGGCGGATCATGAAGACATTCTGAGACGTACATATGAAGATAATTTCTCCATTTTATTTCTGGAACATCGTTCCCGTTGGCTAAGTGTCGTAAGAAGCCTGTTCTCATTAAAAACGACACAAGTTATGGCGAAGTATAAAAAAGAAGAAAAAGCAACATAGACAAAAAGTTTTGAGGAAAAACTAAATAACTTATTTTTCCCGGACAGCCTCAATATGACAGTTTCACGATTTGAAATGGTTCTTATGGGAAGAATTTCAGGTATTAAAGAGCTCATTTCAAGCTATTAAACATCACCTACCATTCTTTTTTCTCTTTTGAATCGGGGTTTAAGAACCGTAAAGAAACTCGCAAGACAAATTATCCATCGTCTGAGCCGCTTCGCAGATTGGGAACTATATCAGCCCTGTGATGGAAAAAAACATGGCTGATCCCTCCGTCATAGGAATCGGTATAACACGAAAGTGAAACGTGTCTTCACACAAGTAGTGCTCATTGTGTAGTGATATATGAGAGCTTGTACAATGTCTATTCGTCTTTGGCAGCTATAGCACCGTTTGACGTGGATGCACCCATGTTGGCAGCATGTCTCTATCACGACGACTAACGCCCATGATCATGATTAAACTGTTGTGGTAGCTGACGGTGTGAACATATATTTGGACACAGCGAATCGTGAATCCCGCGTAAGCATGATATGAACAAGCTCATAATCAACACTGGTACCCGGTATGCACTTCTTCAAAGCGTCGTCAATTAAGGAGAGAAACGGCACGGTGTGCGCTTTCTAGTAATGGGTAGCCGACACCTGCGCTCATGCATACATAACACACACTGCGCTTCAGCAACACGGGAGGTAGAGGTTCTTAGCCTGAGCCGCAAACGCGTGCGTCCCGCTGGCCTCTGTCTCGCGGGCGCTGCTCTCGCTCCACCAAGGCACGACATTCGCCCGTCGAAATCGCGTCCTTTCTGCAACGCATATTGCAGCAGTTTTGTTAGTCGGTGCTCTCGCAATTGAAGCAGTCGGCGGCGGAGAAATCCCGTTGGTGCACGTGGAAGCTGCACTACTCCGATGAGCCGACGCACGCTAACACGAAGCCAAAGGCAAAGAACGTTAACTTCGTCAAGGGTGCCTCGGCGACGCCAGCGCGGCCAGTCTACCTCTCTGGTATCGAGACGCTTTAACCATGACCTCCGATATCGCGTGCAATCTCGGAGTAAGCGCTAGTAAGTGTCGATCGTGAAGCATTACTTCTTTTCACCTCTCACAGACGGCGGCACCGCCCCGCTCCGCCCGCCGCGAAAGAGAATGTGTGAAAGATATAAGGCGCGTTCGCGCCGTGTCTAGCATCTCCCGACTTAGCTTTGTCGGTAGGGCGTCGGGCGCTTGCCGTCGCGGCTGCAGCGTCGTGGGTTCGATTCCCAGCGGGCTATCTTTTTCTTGGTTTTTTTCTTTCTCACCCGTTGGCGTCCATTTTATCAACGTCATATCCGTGACGGATGTACTTGGTGGACCCCGGCATAAAACACTTTCGTGTTAAAACTTCATTACTTGCGGCGTCGCTATAGAGTTTAGGTCAAGGGTTCGAATCCCGGGAACAACTTATAAATACCAAATATTAGTACACAGCGTTCTCGCAATACAAAAACACTTAGAAGATGCAGTCCCTTGGAATTAGGAAATGTGTAATTCGTAGTTTTGTTTTATTAAGGCCTTAAATGCCTCATGAGAGTGGTTACGCGGTGAAAGTCCGGCGTGTGGTAAAAAACAAACGCATGTATTACAAACAATCAGCCGCGCGCCTCGTGGCTCAAAGCGCGCGAACTGCGCGGTCACTTGGTATTTACGGCGTTCGCATGACTAAAAAAGATTCAGGGGTCCTTCCCCTGTCGGGAAAGGGGGAACAAGCGAAGCTTGGCGCGTTCGTGCCTGACGTACTGTTTCTCTTTCTTCCTTTCTTTCTTCCTTTCTCTCTTTCTTTCTTTCTTTCTTTCTTTCTTTCTTTCTTTCTTTCTTTCTTTCTCATTCTTTTTTTCTTTGTTTCTTTCTCTCCCTCTCGCAATCTTTGACGTGTTTCACGTGCTGTGGCTCATTCTCACCTGTGGTTTTCTGCGGACGCCTTGCAGGACCTCAATACGGTTTTGCAACCAACCAACCAACCATTGTTTCTGCGGCCGGCTTAAAGAGCTCCGCTATTAAAAACTCTCACATTGTCTTTTTGAAAGCGCGAAAGCGAGGCGATGAACATGGAGATAATGGAGACGATACCCTATAGCGCAGCAAACGTCGTGCAAAGCTTCCGCGGAGCGGCGCCGGCGGCGTGGAGAGCATGAAAAAATGCCCCCACCTCCCCTAAGGGAATCGTGAGGAAATGCGAATGCATTTCTTGCGCCGAGAGTACACGGCGTAGTAATTTTAATGGCGTAAAGCTGGACACATCGACGCGCTCAAGTGTCTCCCTTTTGGGCGCCTCTTTCAACGAACGCTTCCTACGTGCGTTCGTAATCACCTCAGGGATGTTGCCACCGCCTTCAATGCAGCACAAACGCGTTTAGAACGCGCTGTTTTCAGGCTGTGCCAAGGCAGCACAAACGCTACAAACGCGTTTCAAACGCACTGCATTGAGGCGGTGGCGCAGGGAGGAGAAAGAGCGAACGGCGAGAGAAGGAGCGGCGAAGCACTGCACCTGCCCTCTCCTACACACTCTCCACACACGCGGGAGCTCGGATGCGAGCGCCCTCACACGCCAGAGCGCGCTCCTGCTCTCCACTCACTCTACGATACTCCGCCCGCACCACCTGCTCCGGTTGGCTAGGGGCGAGGATAAGCGCGCGCGCCCGCAGCTGTTGCTATGGGAGAGGGAGTGAGAGCGGAGAGGCGCGCGGACACCGACCGACGCCTGACATAGCCCGACTAAGAAATGCATTCGCATTTAAAAAGCGGCGTTAGCGTGACTCGGCTTGCTGACGGCTTGGAGGGCGAAATCCCTGGAGAAGCGAGTGAAAGTACGATTGTGCATGTATATATATGGCGACAATGAAAGTACATTACGTGACTTGTGAGTCAGTTAGTGATTATAAGTAGTGAACGTTTAATTAATTTCATTTAGTGAAAGTTAATTATATTATGATAATCGATACGAATTGCGTGGGTACTGAGTTAATTAGGGAAGGTGACATTTGTTACAGTTAATTAGTGAACGTTGGACGTTCGTCAATATCAAGTACACGTTAAAATAGCCACACCGGATTCCTTTCGCCTTCGACTCGAGTCTTCCCGGGCGAATGCATAGGTGACGCTGTGCGTTCATGTGTTCAAATATATGTTCTAAGAAACTATTCATCATGTCTACTGTACCATCTCAAAACTATTTTTATTTCCATCGTACCTGTGTGACCTGTGCATATATAATATTAAGCATCGTAATTTGATTACGTACTTTCATTATGTAGAGCAACATTTCTCTCGCTTGTGCACTTGTGAATTTGTATTCACTTTCTGGTTTGTTTCTGCTCATTTGTTTTTCATCTTTGCTTATGTGACGATATATTACGCTCGCAAATATATAAACATTCTACAGCTACTGCCAGGTTATGACCATCTGGGCCCCGTAAAGCCGCTATCCCGGCTTCCAACCCAGCGGACCTTCCAGCTTACCTCTCGGGCAAATAAGGTTCGACCCTGTTTATGAATATAGACCACTCGGGCTGCATTTTGATAGCTGTGGATTTCAAGGACGCGCCAATACCCGGCATGGTGTTCACGTACAAAACAATACGGTCAAACGAGCATGTTGTCCATTTAGGCAACACTAAGGACTTCGCTGACTAAAGCACGGGCGAAAGCACGGGAAAACACAGAAGTGAATGAAAGCATGACTGTGAATATATATGATGATTATCAAAGCACATGAAATAAATTGTGGGTTAATATGTGATAGTAATTAGTGACAGTTAAATTACTGAAATTCATTTAGTGAATCAAATTATGATAAAGCAAATTAAGTGGGCACCGGGGTAATTAGTGAAGGTCACATTAGTGACAGTTCATTAGCGATCGTTGGACGGACGCCACTATCAAGAACGCGGTAATATAGCCACACTGGATGGATTTCGCCTTCGAGTCGTTTTGGGCGAAGCACGAGCGAAAGCGCAGACGCAAGCACAGGCGAAAACAAGGACGACAGCGTGGGCGAAAGCTCAGGCAATGACACGGGCGAAAACACGGTTGAAAATTCGAGCGAAAACACAGGAGAGAACACAGGCGAGAGCGCGGGCGAAAGCACGGGCGAAAGCACAGGCGAGAGACGGTGCTTTCACGAAATTCTCACTAATGCAAGACCATGTTTGCATGGTGTGTAATACGATTGCGCTGAATCCGCATATCCAATATCTCGGGCAAGCTGCTTGACGAAACTTTTATCAAATGATTGATCACTGCGTTTATTTCACGCGGAAGGTTACGAGACTCAGATAAAAGCGGTACGCAGCAGCCGAAGCTGCCTCAAGATACTTTATGAATGATTCAATAAAACGCAATTATGAAAGAAAATGTTAACAAAATCAAACAAAGTGGCTTGCCTGCTTGTCAAGGGCATTTTGAGTGACATTGAAAGATGCCGGAATACACGTGTACCTGAACAATTCTAATCTGCAAGCTGTATACCTTGGAGGCAACTGTAGCTCAAATAATGAGGCTCATCACAAGAATAGCAAATAAACACAGCGGTATGAGAGAGGAAAACACGATCAGGTTAATACAGGCCTTCGTCATAAGCAGAATAGTATACGTAGCACCGTACTTGAAATGGCAGGTCGCGGAGAAGATCAAACTAGAATGCCTCATTCGGAAAATATTCAAACTAGCCATAGGGCTGCCTATTAGCACCAGCACGGACAAGTTGCTACAATTAGGCCTGCACAATACGATAGACGAGCTCATTGAAGCGCAACGTACGGCACAATATGAACGTCTCTCTAAGACACGAGCAGGAAGACATATCCTAGAGCGCCTAGGCATAGGCTATCACACGCAACACGGCGTCAAGGTGGACATCCCAAGAGAGGCGAGGGAAAGAATGATAATACCCCCCATACCAAAGAACATGCACCCAGAACACAATACGGACCGACGAGAGAAAAGAGCAAGGGAAATACAGAAGAAGTTCGGCAATGACAAGGACGCAGTATTCGTAGACGCTGCTCGATACAAGCGCAGACGGGGGTTTACGGCAGCCGTACTCGATAGCGACAAACGCTGTAAGACGTGTGCGACGATACGCACCACAAGTAACGAGACAGCGGAAGAGGTAGCCATAGCGCTCGCGGTAGCTCAGACACACGCAACTGTGATAGTCAGCGACTCTCAGACGGCTGTAAGGAATTTTGCCAACGGCCGCATCTCCCCGGAGGCACTACGCATTCTGCTTGTAGGAGGTCAAGTGTGCAAAAGAGATATCTTCATTACATGGACACCCGCTCACGCTCTCGCGGAGGACAGCAACAACGGGGCGGTACACGACGCGGCTCGAGGGCTTACCGACCGAGCTGCGATCTCAAGTGCCGCCACAGCACCCTCCGGACGTGACGGCGCGGTAGACGAATGGGAGTGGGAAGACCGAATGACCAGATACAACGACATCACAAAACATTATAGGTTACAGAGGGGCATATTTCCGCCACCTCACCCAAAATTGACAAAAAAGCAGTCTGTCGAATGGCGGCGGTTACAAACTAGGACGTATCCGAATCCCGCGCTCTCGCATATCATATATCCGGATATATACGAAACGGACCAATGTAAACAATGTGAATCCAGAGCCACTCTGGAGCATATGTTATGGGAATGCCGAGGGATTAGTCCCAATACCGAGAACGCGGCCTCTAGTGACAGCCTTCGCGCACGCTGGGAAGCCGCGCTGCTCAGCTCCGCCCTCGAGGATCAGCTCTGGGCCGTCCAGCGGGCCGAGGAAGCCGCCAGGGTTCAAGGACTCCTGGCCGTCTCCTAGGCGGGGCCATAGGCCCGCCCCAACAACTCGCAGGACTCGGAATAAAGTTATTTCCTCCTCCTCCTCCTCCTCCTCCACTCTTTCTGCTCTGCCATAGAGTACCAATCGTACTCTAATTCGTACCTTTTGTTCTCAACACATCTTCACTACGAGAGTGTTGTGTCACCTCCATTGTAAAGGCGAAGTCTTGACAATCCTTCAGGTTGATGAGCTTTCATTTTTGCTTCACACGTCGAAATAAAGACCAGAAAAATTGAACCTCGATCTTCTCATTTGAGTCCCCCTTTGAACGAGTCCCTTGAGAGTCCTGCTATTAACCTCTCGTCGGTCTCGTGTGTCGCGTTGACGTCACACAGGTCCCACGTTTGATGCCCGTAAGCTGAGCAGGCTGCGTGTTTGGAACGCCATCGTCGCCGAAGGGCTAACTCCTCTGTCCGAGCCAGCGAAGCGACAGCGAAACACCAGCGCCGGGAGTTAGACACACCGCGCTCGGAGCAGGAAAAAGTAGAAAAATAGTATAAAGAAGTCCATAAAACGGAAAATAGATAATCGCGAAACAAATCAGATAATCACAACAAAATAGCAGAAGAAGATAGAAAATATCACATAATCACACGAAAACAACAGAAGAGAGCAGATGAACTCAAGAACACAAAAGAACAGAAAGTGATAGATAAACGCAAGGGCGACACAGGGCGAATCGATGCTCCGCAGTTCGTACATTTGGGGTGGATGTGGCTTTGATTTTTTAGGAGCTGGTTCGCCAGGTTCTTAAGCTGGGGGCAAAGTCCCGCGGCGTACGCGCAACCTTAGTTCCGCAGGTGGCCGCTACAGGCGCAGCTTGCGCGAAAGAGAAGTCTTCTTTCTCTTCTTCTTCGAGCGCCTTGATGATAATATTAACGGAGGCAAAACCACATATAGCATAGCCAACTGTAGCATGCGCACGCTCGCGCGAAAGAGAAGTCTTATTCCTCTTGTTCTTCGAGCGCCTTGATGATGACATTAACCCATTTATGCCCAAACTCAGAAAAAATGAGAAAACAAATATTTTTTTTCACAAAAAGTGTACTTCTACCCTCACAAGAAAGCACAAGTTCTTTATTTAGTGCCAGGTAAACGCAACACTGTTTTTCAAGCCGTCCTATACATATAGGACACTGGGCATTAAGGGTGCTATGTGCGGGTGTGGTAAGCCTTGAAACATTTCACGTGCACACCGACATTGCACTTGCTCTCCATGACGTATTCCATACAAAGCACGCGTTTGCCCGGATAAAGCGGTCGGCACGTGACAGCATGAAAAGCAAGCAATGTCTAGGCTTGCACACGTTGAGAATGAGGCCTGTTTGATGTGCTGTAGGTGGCGCTAGTCATCAGCTAAAGAAGTAGCGATGTTAGAGTGCATCAAAGAAGCGTCCTATATGCAGGACACTGGGCATATATGGGTTAACGCAAGCCAAACCACATATATATCACAGCCAACTGTAGCATGCGCACGCTCGCGCGAATTCATGGTTTACCCGATCTTCTCTAATAATAATAATATCTGGGGTTTAACGTCCCAAAACCAAGATATGATTATGAGAGACGCCGTAGTGGAGGACTCCGGAAATTTCGACCACCTGGGGTTCTTTAACGTGCACCTAAATCTAAGTACACGGGCCTCAAACATTTTCGCCTCCATCGAAAATGCAGCCGCCGCGGCCGGGATTCGATCCCGCGACCTTCGGGTCAGCAGTCGAGCGCCGTAACCACTAGACCACCGTGGCGGGGCACCCGATCTTCTCTGAGCCAGCTCCTCAATCATCATTCACTTCGTGGATATGGCGTGATTTTTTTTTTTTCTTGTTCAACTCTGACATCTCGCCTCGTTCGGCTGCAGCTCCAAGGACAGAACGATTACGCCTAAACTAGGGGTCTGAAACACGCGCCCGCGGACCATTCGATAGCGGCCTGGCCCTCACATGGCTGTCTTTGTCCCGTATTATTCTAACGCGACGGCGTTAAAGAGCTCGTTTCGCAGAAATTCGGTGTCGGCGTCGGTGTCGGCGTTTTTGGTTGTGAGCGAAAAATCATCGTCTTATCCGTCACTAAAAAATCGAGAAAGATGCAAATAAAAAAATAATAAAATCTTAGGTTTGAGTGAGACTCGAACCCAGCCCGTCTGCGCGGCACGTAGGTGTTCTACCACAGAGCCACGCCATTGCTAGAAACTGCTTCGGAAAGAAACTCTATATGCATCTCATGTAGTGGAAGGAGTCTCCTTAAATCATGTAATGTTGCGTGGCAGAAGGGTAGAATCGCGCCCGGAGTCAAAACTTGTGAACTGTGCAACGAGTGGGTGGTTTAAAGCTGCCCACCCATTACAACGTGTGCAGCCGCGCGGGTGCGCGTGGCACATTACGGCCGCGTAGAGGGTACACGGGCAATTTTCAAAAGGAAGAATTATCGCGTAGTGTGTACTTAACAACTGTACTTGCAGTAGGCATTCTAGGATAGTTGGAAACGGCCAATGTTATGCGCATAGTCGTTCGTTTCCTTACGGCACGGTTGAGGCATGCATCGCGAACAGAAGCTAGGCTAGCAGTTGAGAAGGCGATGCGCACGGGGCCCGATTACGCTATCGCGTTCTGCTCTTGAAGGCGAAGCTCGAGCGCCCTCCAATTTTTTTTATTCCCTTATGTAGGCTCGTTACGTACAGAGACATGACTGCTCTCAAGCGCTTTTCCGTGAGACACGTCATGCGGTCCCAATATGTCCAAAGATAACAGTAAAGAACAACTCTATATTTCAAAATCGGAGGTCAGCTTTTAGTAATTCTGCAGATCGGTATCGGTATGCTGTTCGAATCCTGACGCCATATCGCCTTCAGAAATGACCCATTGACCCATATATGAGATATAGGCAAGGCCTTCTTTCAAATGGCAACGTCAGCCGACATTTTGTTGCTCTCTCACCTTTTTTATCACTTCCTTTCCCGTACTCTCTCTGTATTTCTATCACTTTCTCTTCTGTCACTTTTTCGTTGTTTCACTATTCATCCATCCTCATCGCTATCCTTCACTAGCACTCACTTTTTGTCGTCACTTCTTTGTCATCACTCTCTCTATCGCATTCTGCCACCCTCTCTTCTATCCTTCTCTCTTGCTATCTCTGTCACTCTCTTTCTCTATCACCTTTTTTTATCACTTTCTCTACCGCTTTTTCTATTTCAGTCTATAATTATCTATCCCTGTCCTTCTCTTTCCCTATCAATATCTGTCTCATCACTCTCTCTTCTATCTACTCTTCTCCCTTGCTATCGCTAAATTTTTTATCTCTATTGCACTCCCTCTTTCTCACTCTCTTTTTCTCTCTGCGTGACTTAACTTCTTCCGACTCTTTGTAATGCTCTCGAGGAGAGGGTTTGAAGCATATGCACACAAGCGCCAAGGAAATCAGTTCCAGCCTTGAAGTAAGACAAGTCCACTTGTCGAAACGTCGCCTCGAGCGCCCACCCCCTGTTTACGGATTTTTTCATCATTGTCACTCTCTGTCACTCTCATTCTCTTCTTTCTATCTATTATTCCTTTAATTACGATTTATCTATCATAGAAACTCTCTGTTCTTTTTATCACTTCTTTACTCTGTGACTATTTATCTGTAGCTAGCTATCACTCTTTTCTCTCTGTCACCCTCCTATGCAGCAGCTGTCGCTGCGTCACAAGCAGAAGATGCTCCCCACTTGCTTGCGACCCCTGCGTCTCAACCCTCGCCCTTCTTTTCTTCCTTTTCTCTTCCCACATCCAAGGTGCTCTCTGAGCGCCCGCGAAGCTGCAGTAATGAACGTTCCAGGAAACTCTTTCTTTCGCTCAATTCTTTCCCCAACGTGCTTCGACTTTCCTTTTGTATCTTCTTTTTTTCATTTTTGCCTCGTTTTCTCGAGCACTTTCGCTATCCTTTGATCTCGGTAACCCCTTCAAGTCTCCACGGTACTTCACTTTATCTTACGGCCGCATACTCAATTTATTTCTTTTTTTATTTATTCGTTCTTTCATCGCTAACTGCTTTCGTTTATTCGCATTCTGGGTTAAGTAAAAACTTCCCGGGAAAGGCTACCATTCTTTCTTTCTTTCTTTCCATTCTTCTTCTCTGTTCTTAGTTACGCACATGTTCCAGTTTCGGACTATGCTGACGGCAGTGCCGCCCAGCATGGCTCACTTGTTATTAAATCGCGTTATTCTCTAAGGCGCGTCACTTGTCTGCGTTCACGCTTAACTAGTTGACAAGACCTGATGAAGGGATGACTGCTGAAGCTTACAACAGAAGTTTCTGGTTTACTTATATTTTTTTTTTATCTCTCAAGACATCGAAGGCAGTTCGCGCCATTTAGGAGCGGAAAGAAGTTGCATTTATTTATTAAGGCGAAAGCCTTAGATGCCTCGTCAAACGGGAAAATGGACCGTCGTCATCGGCGTGCAGCGTCGTGGGCGCCAACACGAGTGATGCAAGAAAATCATCCATCCCGTGGTGACGTCACCATTTGACATCATTAAACGTCACAGGTCGCTGGAACATGGCACGTCTTCATGACGTCGCATAACGTGAGGGCACACAATGCCGTCATCACATGAATTCGTCGCTTGCTCAAATGTGGGCCCGATCTCGGAGGCAGTGCAAAGCTACGTTAGGTGTAGCAAGCTTTCGGAGGGGGGCGGGGGAGGATCAATACGTCGACTGGGAAGAAAGAAAAGTTGGCTTTAGTTTTCGAGTCGTCTTAGACGAATGCATAAGGGACAATGTGAGCTTTTTTTTCTTTCCTTCGCTTAAGATATGGAACAAAGTGCCTGCCATTTATGAGTGGAGGCAAGTCCCTTTGTCTGAACATCGGTTCCAGCGATATAACCTGTTCGACGTGTTCAGATAACGCAATAGTGCACTGAGCGTGTCGAGTCGCAACTTCAGTTCATTTTGAATGCCCTGTCGATTTACTCATGCGTCATTATTAAAGGGACATTAAAGAGATAAACGACTTTGCTCGCATAAGTAAATTACTGTTTCACGGCAGCAAGAGCACCACGCGGGCTGCGAGAAGAAGATGCTTGGTAGACGAGAAAACGCGCTAAAAGAAAATACCGGGGGCGACGCTACCTCGAAATTCCCGCACCAACCGCCGTGACGTCATACATTTTGACGGCGTCTACCGTGGCCTACGTAGTTCCTAATCTGTAAAAAAATAAGCGAAATGTCTTCTGAGGCAGCCAGGGACTTAGCATACCACTTTTCAGGAAATTTCGTTGAGCCAGTGTGGACAAAATGCGAAAACGTTAACATTGATTTTCTCATCTATTATTTAACATATGGTAGGGAAATCAACGACACTAGCGTTCACAGAGTATACTTGATCAGTCGAAACTAATTCTTGTTGTTTCACTTTAGCGTCCCTTTAAAATTTTTTGTGTATGACAGACACGTTTCCTTCACCTTTTATTGGCGTGTCTTGTTCGTTGAATGCGGTGTTGTTTTTACCTCCTAAGTGGAGGCATGTTCTTTTTTTGCAAAATAACTAGGAAAAACGAGATTTTACGCAGCTGTTGTTCGAAAGGCGATAGTCAGTGTCCGGAAAGGCGTTATATATATATATATATATATATATATATATATATATATATATATATATAATTTTGCAGTTTATGCGATATCTGGCTTCACGACCCTAGTTTACACATGTCAGCGATGGTGAAACGCACGTCACTCCTGCATTCCAATTTTCATCCGCACCTGCGAAAACGTGATTTATGTGCACCGAGCGCCGTAGCTCTGCGCGCTCAGAGCATTTAGGTTACCTTGTTTTTACATAGTTGTCACATATTTTTCATATTTCACGTTCGCGGTGAATATATAATGCACCGCCGCACAGGGAACACATTCTCGTTTGTCTGTGCAGGCGGGATTGTCATGTGTCAAACAGCGCGCGAATGCATAACACGCGAGCGAGAAACGCGAACGCAAAGTTTTCTTCTATTTATTTTTGCTTTCACGTTAGTTCAGCACGAGAGCTCAAGAACGCCCTCGCCAGCATTTTTTCAACGAAGCTGTTTTTGCCGAACATATGCCCTCGTAGTAGGCGTCTGCTGGAACAACATTGACTGAGCCGGCTGATCACGTGATCAAGCTTTGGCCAATCAGGTATAAGCGTGCTTAAATTTAGGCGCACGTTAGTGAACTCCAGGGGGCTCCATATCAATCCGCAGTACCCGAATACGGGAACCGCGACGGTGGCGCGACGGAGAATTTGACGGCTGTGGGAATGAGGACTCACCAGGAAACGTACCAACAATACACAACCTTTTGTAGAACGACGTGAAATTGAGTAGTGGCGCAAAAAGAAGCTGGGAAGCGACGTTGTGCTCTCACCTAGTCGCAGACTTATCCACTGATGGGCTGTATTCTAATTCTGGACAGCATAGTAGACAGTCTACACCAGGGGTTTCAAACACGCGGCCCGCATGCGGCACGCCAGCCTTTCTAAGGCTAGCGGAAGAGTACCAAGTTCGGCTAGTTGGTTGTCGTTCATTCCGTAATGTGGAGGTGCTGTCTTCTCATCCTGTGTTGTTCGTGTGTTAGTGCAGTTAAACCATTACGACTTTCGCCAGTGGCACGGCCCGCACGTGACTGTCTTCGTGCTATATTTATTATTATTTTCGTAATAAGCATGTTCATGAGCTACACAGACGTGACTGCACTAAAGCATTCTTTTCGTATGACAACCCATGTGGTCACCATGCGTCGAAACAAAGCCGTGGAATAAAAACTCGACGTTTCCGAATCGGCGTGCAGATTTCAGTCTTTCTGCAGATTGGTATCGATGTTTCTCGAATCCTAACTCCAAATAACCTTGACAAACGACGGCAATGCCGGCTGACATCTTGTTCAAGCCCCTTAATACCCCGCGTTTCAACCTTTTTCACTGCTTCAACCCTTGCGGTACAGCATTTAGCGACTGCGGCCCGCTGGCTGAGGTGAGTTTGAGACACCTGGTCTACACTGACAGCATAGAAGACAGCGTCGAACAGCGGTTGTCCGAGTAATGGAATATCGCGTCTGCATGACTTCCGTGCGACTTGACGCCAGCTCGCGTCGGCTAGAGAGAGCTAACACAAGCCGAATTCTTATTTTAACTTCCTTCGTGTAAAAATCTATAAAGAAAACTAAACGTGACTTATGTTAAACGCGCAAAAAAGCGTCTGCTTGCAGACAGACGACAATACCGGCGAGATCCGAGCAATCCGATTGTTCCGCAAGACCGACAGCAAAGTAGCCTGCTTCAAATTTGTCTCCGATGCTGTGTTCGCGAAGTTCTCTATTTTGCCGTCTACGTGAGAAACATATGTTTCCAATACTTACCGCAGACTGCAGTCTGCGGTAAGTATTGGAATGCACACCCCGTGGCCGCCAGTTGCAATCCTCGCCCTCCCCCCAACTCGAGCAAGAGTTGGGGAGAGTTGTACGAGCGTACTTATCACAGCAAGAATGACAACGCAAGTCGTCTACGCTATGACAAGACGGTCACTGCGCGGAGCCTCGAACTCCCCCTCGTCTCCGATTCCCTCTCTGCGCGTGCGCAGCACGCTACTGGCAGGTTTGGAAGAAAAGACCGAAAGGATCGCCGAGCAGCGCGAAACATCCGGCGACAGGTCGGTCGTGCTCAGTGCGTAAGCTTTCCCTTTCACATTCGCGGTCAGATAAAGCTAGAATCTAGGCGCGAGGGCTGCGACGTTGCGAGAGGCGAGCGAGATGGACGCCGTTTCTCGATTTGGGCGGATTCTGAGTTTCTGTTCCTGCTCGCCATTCGGTCGTCCGCAGCGACGCATTATGTCAGTGCTCATTGCTTTCGTGCGGGAGCCACGCAAGGTTAAAGTCCCTGGATATTCTTGGGAAAGTACCGTCCTTCTTTTAACCGAGCCGCCACGCCGAGCACCCTCCTCTCCCGCCTTCCACCTCCCCACTTCACGGGCCGTCGCCTGGGAAACGCGCGCGTTATCTGCGTGACATAGCATTCTTGATAGGAAAGTGGCGCGAGCCGGGTTATAGGGCCGGCGCCCGCACGGTGGTCGTTTGGGAGAGGAGATGGATACGGTTTGGACACTTGGGAGAGGAGGGTTGGACACTTGAGAGAGGATATGGAGGAGAGTGTCGCTACTTTCTATATATCAAGGGACTTTACGCAAGGTGACATGTTTGCGCGACTGGCATCGTGGCGGTTGTCTTGTGCTACGCATCAGTGCTTCGCTTGTGAAAACTCGTGTGAGTGGCGCACTCGCGTTGTTTCTTCTCAGCGGGCGGACTTTCCCAATGCTCAGTGCCCAGCGCCACCTTCGAGAACGCCGTGGTAAGCGTAAGCCAAAGTTTTTCCAGCGCTCTCGTGAATCGTAATTCGATTGAAAGCTTTCAAACGTATATATTGGTGGCATGGATGTCGGGGGAGGGAGGAAGGGGGGGGGGGGATGAGGAGCAGTTGCACTCTGTCAAGGAGGGTGAGCAGCGAAGCTGCTTAGCACACGACACAGAGGTGGCACAGAATCTCGAGTCCTAGCAGATCACACACCATGCAACTAAATGCGAAATGTCTGTCCAAAAAGTCCCTTTTAATTTAGCCTGTGCTCCTTCAAATCTTTCCATTTGAGCAGCGTGCGTCTTTTTGCCGTGTCATGCGTCGTCTTGCCTGGCTTTGGAGCGTCGAATAGCATTTTGACGATGGATGAACGTCTTCCGTTGGTTTTCGTTGCAGATTTGTTGACGCCATCCCGCATAGCGTTGACGTCAGTGCGCACATTTAGTGAGAAGAAGGGCCAAGGAGGCATGGTTATGGCGTCCTTCGCGAAATGACCTCTACATAGAGGGCAGAGCGCGCAAGCTGTGCCCTGAGCGAACGCTCCAGCTGCGTGTTCACTTGTTCTTATTCGCCTAGTCATCGCAGTAATGCCTGTTACCGTTTTCATAAAGTGCGCGGCCACTGCTGCCTTCGAGGCAACTGCTGGTGCCTTCGATATTTGAATGTTGCTTTCGTCTTTTCACCATCTAGCCTATCGCCCGACTTTCCTTTCTCCTTTTGTTTTTCCTTGACACTTGAGCAGCTTCCTCGTGAGTTTCTGGTATGTGGATGCGCAGTAAATTATGCAATATGGAACCCAGCTGGCGCGTCAACAAATGGAAGGCAGTACGAAGTACTAATGCGCATTTATTTGATCTTGCTGCGCAATGCAAGCGAGTGGCATTTGATGCGTATATGGTACGAACGATGTTGCTGACGTAAGCCGACGTTGTTGCTTTCTGACGTCCTTCTTGGCTCGTGCAGGAGGCGTTCGTGCGCATACATACATACATACATACATACATACATACATACATACATACATACATACATACATACATACATACATACATACATACATACATACATACATACATACATACATACATACATACATACATACATACATACATACATACATACATACATACATACATACATACATCAAAAGTATGTATGTATGTATGTATGTATGTACGCCACCAAAATTTGTAACTCATAACAAGCTTCGATGGGAAAGGTTATGTCAAAATATGGACAAAATTCCGTGCATATGCCGGCTATCGCCAATATGCCCCATTTCAGCGAACACAGCAAATAATCGCGCATCTTCATTCTTTTGTTTCCTTGCTTTTACGTAAGAAAGGAAAGAAGAATGCGAAGGGAGAGATGGGAATGGCGCAAGTCTCGAACAAAGTGCGGACCAAGTTGTCAGTCACGGACGGCGAAGCACTCCGCACTTCTGCGCCACTAACGCGCAGTAGTAAATAGTCCGCTGCCTGCGCAAAGTGCACGAGAACTGCATACATACATCCGCGCGAAGTTCTGGTCGACGACTTGCTCTCTCCATTTGAAAGTTCGAGGCAAACTGAAACTGAGCGTAACGGCCGCTAGATTTTCCTTCTTTTTTTTTCTCGAGGCAATAAACGAGCCATTCGTCCAAGCCAGCCCCGATCCCGCATCAGCCCAACTGTGACGGCGTAAAACTCTCCCGGAATTTTCCGTCTGCTCGCAGTCGTGTTTATCGTCTGCTAGCTTGGCGAACTTCCTGCTCGTGTTCTTGTACGACTGCACTGCGAGGTTTGATTTCTATCTACTCTTCAACATAAGTTAGTGTCTTCTGGTTATTTTCTGCGGCTGCGGTTTTCTTTCGCGGTCGTCTGCCTATTATTAGTGCCATTCGCTTACTTTTTGTGCCTTTTGCTTACTTTTACGTGTTCTGCTTACATTTGATTCTTTCAGCTTACGTTTTGATATATACTTCTTACGTGTGACGTCTGGTTACTCTTCATGCGTTATCCTTGCTTTTGGTTTATAGCGCTTATTATCTTCTTTTTTGCTTTCTGCTTACTTTCGATGCCTTCTGCTTAGTTTTACCGTGTTTTGCTTGCTTTTGATTCTTTCAGCTTACGCTTACATGCATACTTCTCTTCATGCGTTATCCTTACTTTAGGTGTTAAGAGCTTGTTTTCGATGTCTTCAGCCTACTGTCGTCAGCGTAGTTCTCGCTCATTCAGTTATGGCGTTTGACAGCTGACACGAAGGTCGCCGGTGCGATTCCCGGCCACTGTGACCGCATATCGATGGAGGTGGAAAGTTAGAGGCCTGTGTGCTTATATTTCGGAGCACGTTAAAGAACCTCAGATGGTCAAAATTTCTGCAGCCCTCGATTACGCCGTCCCTCATAATTATATCGTGGTTTTGGGGCGTAAAACCCCGGCAATTATTATTACTCCTTCAGCTGCTGCTATTTAGCTGTGCCTTCTGCATAATTACTTTTCATGCATGCACCTTGCTTTTCGCGTCGAGCGCTCGCTTTCGACGTCTTCCGTTTACTCTTCCCTGCTCCTGCTTCCTTTTGAACTCCTCTTACATTCCACAGCGTTCCCTGCAAATCTATATCTTCAATTCTTTGTTTGATGTATTGTGCTTTCTTTATTATTTATTTAGATTACGTGTTTTGCTTCTTTCCAAATACATTTCAAACACACCCGCGACCTAGGGCTTAGCAGCGCTCAGTGCTGGGCAGTGTCGAAGATACATGTATCTTAGATACTATCTTAGATACTCTATGAGTATCTTGTATCTGTATCGCGATACTTCTCGAAAGACGAGTATCTGTATTTCTGATACATTCGATAATGTATCGTGCATCTTAAGATACAAGATACTTCTATCGCAACACAACCGTGCGAAACAATAATCGCTGGCCAAGCTCCACTTCTCAAACTGGTACTGGTGCCACTAAGCCATCTGACTAAGTCTTAGGGCAGTGACGCAATTTTATTTTTCCGCCAGAGTACCCCAGTGAGGGCAGAAGATGAGGAAAACAAGCGCGCGGACGTCTACTGCTAGCCCACGTGCCTTTTGTTCACTCGATTTCTTTTCTTTTTGTTGCGCCAATGCCGCGACACTTGCTCTTAGCCGCTGTCCTGAGCCGCATCTGTCGCGCAAATTCTGATGTTGCTACAGTGTGCTTATAGAAGATTCTCTTGCGTCTTGCTCCGTAAGGAAATGTGATGCGTGCAAGAATGGTGTTCCTTTGCGCTGCGTGCATTTTACATATCAGCGATTTGAATGATCTCATGGATGTAAGTTTGACATGCATGCCATGAATTAACTTATATGCAAATAAGAATCTAACAACGTTAGCAGTACTGGTACTGATGCTAGATCTAAAAGAGCAAGCGTTTACCTAAAAGAAACTATCTTGGCGTACCGTATTTTTCACTTCTTGCTACATTTATTCAAAGAATTTATGAAATCATAATTTGATTGTTAGCGCAGGTGCTTTCTTAGCTGTCATTTTACATCCCTTACAGTTCCTAAGTCTCTGCACTGTTTTTCCGGTCTGGTAACTGCAGTATGTCTTTTGCAACGCGCTCCCAAAATAAGATCTCTGCTTTATTCTTCTGTCTACTTTATTTCCACTACTGTTTACACATTTACACGTTGCCAAGGCGATTTTGAAACCAAATATATAATTATGTTGGCGTACCTTGCGTAAACAGTACAAAACATTCTGCTTACCGCTTAGGAAAATAGCGAAATTGAGCTTGCATTATAATAATGGAAATGTTAGGAGCTATCTTAAAGGCATTAGGAAGGGGATTCGAAAAACCTTGTTTTGCTGAATGCTGTGTTTTGCTAATGAGCGTCCCAACGAGTCGTTTCGGGCAATTTTCCATAGGCACTGAATTTTCTGTTGTCTCAACAGGTAAGTTGACAATACTTCATGCTTATAGCTAAGGGCGCCGTCTGTATTGTGTTTCTGTACTCATTCAATGTGAATGTTTGATACACAACCACCTCTCTCTTTTACTTATTTGTTTCCCTGTTTCAGGCTTTCTTAAATATTTTTCGCCTTAATAATCGCAACGTAATGGGAGCTATAAGTGGCAATAGAGCGAATAGCGGCGGTGTGCTGCGACGCTATACTATACAATACGTCTGAGACGTTTCTGTGTTGCACATGTTCTTTTGTTGAAGAAAAATTGCTAAAAAGATTGCACGTTAGTGAGTATATCAACAAAGAATCCTTTACGCCAGCAGATAAGTAGAATATGACAATTCAATGCAGTTTTACGTCATCTACGTATACACCAGGGGTCTCAAACTGAGCTTATAGCCAGCGGGCCGCAGTCGCTAAATTTAGTTGCAAGGGCCGGGACAGTGAAGATGGTGGGAGAGAGTTTGAGCAGAATGACGTTTGAAAGGAAGCCTTTCCCATATCTCATATATGGGTCCTTTCTGAAGGGGATTTGGCGTCAGGATTCGAGAAACATCGATAGCGACGTACAGAATGACTGATATCTGGACGCGGATTCTGAAATATAGAGTTTTTGTTCCACGGTTATGTTTTAGCACATATGGTGACCACATGTTCCTCACGAAAGGAATGCTTGAGACCAGTCATGTCTGTGCAGCTCACGAACATACCGATTTAGAAAATAAAAACAATAGAGACAAAGACGGTCATGTGTGGGGGCCGGGCCGCTAGCGAAATGGCTCAAACCACTATACACCACGCGTCTCGCCCCCCCCTCCCAAAAAAAAAGAAAAAAAATGTCGCTAGCAGTGTTGTTGCTGCTGTACACCTCTCCGGATATACGGCATTGTGCAAGCTGTCTTTTGCGGACAAGGTGAAAGTCCACACCGGTATTTGCGCCGTCGTGCGAAGGCTTCCTATTGAAGATATTGTGATTATATGGCAACCTGCTAGATGGTCGGCAAGCTGTGCAAAAAAAGCAAGTACTACTGTCAGCGAAGTGTACAAAGAGTTGTCCTGTGAAGAAGCTGAAGCAAACCCCAATAAGTTATTTTGGAAGGAAACTAATGTACTTTGAGCAAGAAGGGCAGAACTTTTGAGATACTAACAGACATTGCATTCAAGTGAAACAAAGTTGGTCACAGTTAAGAAATTTTGAGGCAGACATTTTCGTGCATAGGCGTTTGCTGCTACATTATATGGATCTATAATAACAAATTTGAGAATGTATCGAAGTACCTTAAGATACAATTGCCAAGTGTCGTATCGGATACAATTTTTGCGGCAGTATCTTGTATCTGTATCTCCAATACTTCTTGCCTGAGTATCTTGTATCGTATCGCGATACAATTTCAAAGTATCTTTGCCCAGCCCTGGCAGCGCTACACCTCGGCCTGCTAAGCTAGCACTGTGGCTAATGCTCAAGTGAATGCATTTAATGTTGATTTTTTAGGACGAGTGTTCGAAGCCCGCCGCTGCAACATCATGTAAAACCGGGCCGGCAGTTGCGCGAACAGCAGCACTTATTTAGGGTTAGCGAGCTATACGCAAACGGAAGCCGTGTGACGTAGCAAATCACTTGGTCACGAACGTATAGTGACGTCTGCAGATTCGGGCATGCTACAGAATGAAAACAAATTGAGAAGTTGGCGCAATTCGCTGGCTTTGACATACCCCCTTTTAGGTTGTTCCCAAGACAAAAATATAGAAAGCTAAAATTTGTGAAAGAATAATTTGGCAACGTCTGCCTGTTTCTGTAAAGGCGCTCAAAACAAAGGCATCATATAAAAGAAAGCTTTACATTCGAATGAACAGCTGATACACGCAATCGCACAAGTCCATTCTCCCGTGACTGGTTGCTCTGTAGCGCTAGGTCTTTTACAGCTCCGCGAGGATGTCACCGGGGATTGGGTTGTGCATAAGCCATTCTTTTATTTGTTTTTTTCTGTAGCGCCGGCTTGTATTTCCCGAGCCCGCGCCTGTTTCTTTATAACCGAACACAACGGTGATGTAAAGACACTCTCCGGAAACTCGTCTCTCTCCGTGCACCACTCGTAAAACGAGGCCTTTCGCCGCTCGGCAAAACTTTGTACTTTCGACGTCTATGGGGGCACTATAGTGTGTGTGTGTGTGTGTGTGTGTGTGTGTGTGTGTGTGTGTGTGTGTGTGTGTGTGTGTGTGTGTGTGTGTGTGTGTGTGTGTGTGTGTGTGTGTGTGTGTGTGTGTGTGTGTGTGTGTGTGTGTGTGTGTGTGTGTGTGTGTGTGTGTGTGTGTTCGTAACATTAGATGGTGTTCGAAAAAAGTTAAGCGTTCCTAGTGCAGCGAGGTTGAATTGAAACCTTCACCACGTTCGCGTTGACGGAATGTAAGAAACTGCAATTGAAGCCTTTGTTCGGTCTTAAAAGCGAGTAGCAAGTGTTTTATTTTTTATTTGCTCTTATTGTTAACGACATTTCTTGGCAAAAATACCTAAAGAAAGAAAATAATGAGCGGTGTATTGTAAACTACTCTTCTAGTACAACAGAAAGTCACTCTTAACCTGAGAAAAAGACGTTTCTTGACTCATGGAATACGTAAGAACGAAATACAACGGCAGTAAAACCCGCTTGTTTTTCCGCATTAGCTCGCAGCAGGCTCCCAGACCATCGCCAACTACTCGCAAACAACCACATTTAAAAGAAAAAAAAAGCTCACAAAGTATTTTATGCATTGGCATAGGATGATTTGAAGGGGACAGCCATCTTCTCTGTCTTGTTAGTCGATTTCATTGATACTCCCCCGACCCCGCAAGCTATCCGCACGTAATGTGGTTTTGCACTAACGCCGGCATCGGAGGCATTGCAAGCGTTCTGTACCTTACGTGCCTCCGGTATCAGCCCACCTGTGACCAAGTGATCGTGTGATAAGATGACGTCATCATGTCACCTAACGTGACGTCACAATAACGTCTCTATGACATTATGTCAGATCTGGCCTATCCGTGACGTTGTGATGGGTCACGCGGTGATGTCACCACGTGGTTATTTTTTTGCGCCACTCGTGTTGACGCCGACGGTCACTTTTCGCGTTTGATGGGGCATCCAAGGCTTTCGCCTTAAAAAAAAACGAGAAAAACATGGGTCACGTCGAATCCACTGCTGTCTGCCACGAAATAATGCAGGAGAAAAAGGACGTAGAGCTAAGTGAGATGGGAATGTCTTTTGCTCCCTGAAGGTTCGCATATTATGTGGCAAGCTTAGCTAGAACCTCGACAAGCGGGAGCAAAAGGCTCGGCAGTTTTCGGAATAAATGGCCGATTTATCTTTCGCCGGGTCTCTGAACAGCAGCAACTTCAGCAAGAGCAGTAGTAGATACAACACTAATGGAAAGGCAGCAGCTTGAATGAGGGGAGAGAGATAATTTTTATGAAGTGTGTACAAGCAACAACTGAAGAAGATAAAGAACAGCAAGACAGAGGATGCAGTGGCTCAAGTGTAAACGTTAATAATAACAGACATTATGGAAGGAGCGGTAGCGTATACTGCATTCAGCAACACCAACAACAAAAAAGTTACACGGTCCCTTATTCATTTACGTAAGACAAGAACGCGGAAGCCATCTTATTTTTCTTCTCAGTCGATTGTATTGATTCCCCCCCCCCCCCCCCAAGAAAAAAAAAAGAAATCTGCACCCAACGTGGTTTTGCATTACCTCCGGGATCGGAGGCGTTGCAAGCTTTCTGCACTTCACCTAGTGTTGCACTGCCTCCGTGATCTGCCCACATTTGACCAAACGATGATGTCATGTAGTGACATCATAATGTGACGGCACGTTATGTAACTTCATGATGACGTAACGACATGATGACGTCACGATGACGTCAAGTGGGGCCAACCGTAATCCTTAGGCGTCTAGTGGTGGCGCTCGCGCCTCAGTGTTCACTCTTAACATTGTGGGGGAGGATCACAAGAGGGCAAGAAGATACGTCTCTAGTCAGTGCGCGTCGTGACCTTGAGCACTCTCTTTTCTTGTCTTTCTTTGAACGCGCGGCATTCTGTCAGCGTGATCGAGAGCGCGGGCACGTGGCGGCATCCCGCGGCGGCCATGGCAACTAAGCAGCTCAAATCGGCCAACCTCAGAGGACGTGGGTATTTCACGCAGAAATTTGGGCGAGAAGAGGGAGCGATTTCTAGCGGACTTTGAGAATTAGTTGTAAATTCTACGCCGCATGCCTCGCTATAATATTTGGCTCGCATGTTCTTGGGAGCCTCGACTACCGATCGGCAGCGTTTTCTGACCATGCTGAAAAGTGTTGCAGGGCCCTTTCTAGGTTGTGTGATACCTGCAACGAGCCCTTATAATCCACACCCAAAAAAATCTGCACTGCTCAGGGAACCAAATCAGTTCAAGCAGTGATAACGTTTCCCATTATTAAAAGCCGCAATTCTAACTCTGGTTTGGCCACCAAACTTGGTTGCATATCAAGAAAAAGATTTTGGTCAATCGAGCCCCGAAGATGCAGTATGAATGTGCCTGAGGATCTCTTCGTAACCTTTAAACTACTATCTTCGAAGAGAGCAAACACACGCCTACAAATTTGCTTCACGTATGAGCGCTACAAAAGATACTATGGAGTACTATTAAGTGCAGGGGTTCATCTCATTTTGTTCTCTTCTAGGTTTTCAAGCGAAAGCCTCAAAGGGGCCCTGCAATACTTTTTTTAGATGCGAAGTATCTTATGGCGGAGTTCAATCCGGTGGTGGTGGTGGTGGTGTGCGGCGTGACCACCCTTACTGCGCATGCGCATACCCTCTCGACTCACCCTCTCCCCTTCCCCTCTCCCCTCCCCACATACCCTCTCCTCTCCCCCTCTCCCCTCCCCTTTCCACTCTTCCTCTGAAACGCGGGCTAGACATGCCGAAATTCTCTCCTGCGCAACGCCGCGATGAGCACCAGCGCATGCGCGTCCCCTCCCCCTCTCTCTCCTCTCCTACGCTACCCCCCCCCCTCTTTCGCACGCCTGTCGACCGCGTTCCCCGCTTGCCCTGTGAGAATTAACGGCCAGGCTAGATGGAAGACAAGACGCGCGTAGCGTTCCTCTTCGCGTTCCACGACGCGAGGTCGGTAGCATGCCCAACGAACGCCAACGGAACGCGATCGTTCAAGTGCTCCGGCTTCGCATCGCCTCATGGTTCCCTTTAGCGGGAAATGGTGTAATTTTTCGGCATGGTCAGAAAACGCTGCCGATCGATAGTCGAGGTTCCTGAGAACGTGTGAGCCAAACATTATAGCGGAGCACGCGGCCGAGAATTTACGATAAATTCTCAAAATCAGCTACAAATCGCCCGCTCTTTTCTCGACAAATGACGTTATAAACCAAAATGACCACGCCATAACCACAACCTTCACGGCCATTGGCTGATTTGAGCATCGTGTGCTGCATAGTTACCGCTGCCGCCGCGGGATGCCGGGACGTCCGCGCTCTCTTGCTCGTGGTCACACGGAAAGTAAGCAGTGGTTTAGAAGAAAAAAGAAAGTGCTCAAGGTCACGACGCGTGCTGACGAACGAACGTACCTTCTTGCCCCCTTGTCATCCTCCCCCCCCCCTCCTTCGTAGCTTTCAGCACGCTCGCTGGTACGAAAAGAGCGAGAAAGCGCTTAAAACGTGCGACAAATTCCTGTAACTCCGCTCGTTTTTGACGGATTCTAAAAATTTTGCGGCGGTTCGTTTGTGAGGCAATAAAGTCCTTTACCGAAGTCCTCCGAGCACTACTTGTAAATGTGTTACAGGGCTCCTTTAAGGGCTATGTTGGCACTACGGTCCGCAAGGTTTGCGTGAGAGCCCGTGCCCGAACAACGGTGACACGCCGGTGTCATACTCTGGGCGCTCCATTACGGTCACCTTGTTTGTAAGGCGAAAGGCTTAAATGCGCATCAAACGCCAAAATTGACCGTCGGCGTGAGCACGAGTGATGTAAAAAATCCCCACATGATGACGTCACCATATGACGCCATCATGACGTCACAGATTGACAAAATTGGGACGTAATAATTGTTGGGGTTTGACGTTTGAAAGCAATGATCTGATTATGCGACGCCGTAGTGGAGGGCTCCGGAATTTTCGACCACCTGGGGTTCTTTAACGTGCACCTAAATCTAAGCACACGGGCCTCAAGCATTTTCGAAAATTGGGACGTCTCCGTGACGTCGCATGACACCGTCGCTTGGTCAATGGGGGATCGATCACGGAGCGAAAATGTCATGCGATGACGTCATCACGAGACGTCATAGTGACGTCATAATGGCGTCACGAATTCGGCGATCTGTGATGCCTTGATGATGTCATAAGGGGACGTCATCACGTGATGCATGTTTTGCATGTTGATGCATGTTGCATCACGCCTGTTGGCGCTGACGCGGCGGGACGCCGGTCAATTTTCGCGTCTGATGAGGGATGTGGGGCTTTTTCACCTTAATAAAGTTTCTTGGCGAGGCTGCATTCGAACCCCCGTACCCACGGTCTGAAGCCGAGCGTAGTATCCACTCGGCGATCCAGGCACGGTAGGAGAACGTGCAAGCATTTATGGGAACCGTATGATTTCGTTGCTATGGGCTAGAGAGCGAGAAGAATATAGAGAGAAAGAGAGATAGAAAGAATTAAAGACTGAAGGCAGTAGAAACGGAGAGAGAAAGAACGAGGCAGAAAGAATGAGATGTAAAGAAATTAAGAGAGATAGACAGACTGAGAAAAAAAGCCTGGCAAAGCCGTGTAGTACGGTATAGCAAGGGTAGCAAGGGGGTGGGAAAGGGAAGTGAGGGAAAGGAGGAAGGGAAGGCCACCTGCACCGCTGTTTCCAAAGTCTTCGCATCACTAGTCCGCAGCTGCCCTATTTTTTTTAAATGCGAAGCATTTCTTAGCGAACTTCTGCGACTTTGAGCGTATCTATCTATCTATCTATCTATCTATCTATCTATCTATCTATCTATCTATCTATCTATCTATCTATCTATCTATCTATCTATCTATCTATCTATCTATCTATCTATCTATCTATCTATCTATCTATCTATCTATCTATCTATCTATCTATCTATCTATCTATCTATCTATCTATCTATCTATCTATCTATCTATCTATCTATCTATCTATCTATCTATCTATCTATCTATCTATCTATCTATCTATCTATCTATCTATCTAGCCGCCTACGACTTTGTGCTCTCCTGGCCGTTTCGTTAATCGGATGTATACCTAAATTGGTGTGTCATAACATGGCCTTATTACGAACATAAATGACAGGTCATATCATGAAAATCATGACACGCTTGTCATGAACAACATGATTTACATTCCACGGCCTTTGGGCTCCCTGGCCGTTCCGTTCATCGGATGTGTACGAAAATTGGTGTGTCATAACATGGCCTTATCACGAACATAAATGACAGGTCATAACATGAAAATCATGACACGCATGTCATGAACAGCATGATTTACTTTCCACGGCCTTTGGGCTCTTGCGGCCGTTCCGTTAATTTCATATATACCAAAATTGGTACGGCGTGACAAGAGTTCATGGCGAACATAATGACGGGTCCTAACATGCAAATCATGACGCGCATGTCATGTGCAGCATGATTTACATGACATGGTCTCGGGGCGCTCGCGGCCGTTTAAATGAAGGGATACATACGAAAACTGGTATCACGAGACATTTCTGTATGACGAACATAACTGACAGGTGGTAATATGAAAATCATGATATGCATGTCATGTATGACATGATTTACATCCCACGCTCATGGCGCACTCGCTGCCGTTTCGCTAGATTGATATACACCAAAATTGGTAGTGTGCAATGTGACTTTATGAAGAACATGAATAACAGGTGGTAGCATGAAAACCATGACATCCATGACATGTATGTCATGATTTACATGCCGCGCTCATGGTGCATTCGCGTCCGTTTCGCTTGCGTGATATACACCAAAATTGGTGTTACGCGACACGACAGTATGACGAACGCAAGTGAGACGTAGTAGCATGAAAATCATGGCATGCAAGTCATGTACGACCTGATTTACATGCCACGCTCATGATACGCTAGCGGCAGTTTCAGTAGATTGATATACATCAAAATTGGTATTGCGCGATGTGACTGTATGAAGAACATGAATGACAGTTGGTAAGATGAAAACCATGACATGCATGTCATGTATGTCATGACTTAATTGCCACGCTCATGATGCATTCGCGGCCGCTTCGCTAGCTCGATGTACACCAAAATTGGTATTGCGCGAAGCAACTGTATGACGAAGGTAAATGAGACGTGGTAACATGAAAATCATGACATGCATGACATGCACGACATGATTTACATGTCATGCTCATGACGCACTTTTGCCGTTTCGCTTGCTTGACATACACCAAAGTTGGTATTGCGCGACGCGACTGCATGACGAACGTAAATGAGAGGTGGTAACATGGAAATCATGACATGCAGGTTATGTATGTCATGATTTACATGCCGCGCTCATTGTGCATTCCCGGCCGTTTCGCTAGCTTGGTATACACCAAAATTGGTATTGCGCGACGCCACTGTATGATGAACGTAAATGAAAGGTGGTAACATGATAATCATGACAGGCATGAAATGTACGACATGATTTACATGCCATGCTCATGGCGCACTCGTGGCCGTTTCGCTAGATTGATATGCACCAAAATTGGTATTGCGCGATGTGACTGTATGAAGAACCTGAATAACAGGTGATAACATGAAAACTATGACATGCATGCCATGTATGTCATGACTTACATGCCACGCTCATGGTGCATTCGCGGCCGTTTCGATAGCTTGATATACACCAAAACTGGTATTGCGCGATGAGACTGTATGATGAACATTAGTGACAGCTGGTAACATGAAAAACCATAATATTCATGTCATGTATGGCATGATTTACATGCTCTACTCATGGTGCACTCGCGGCCATTTTGTTCCTTTGATATACACCAAAATTGGTATTGCGCGATGTGACTGTATGACGAACATAAATGAGAGATCTTAACATGTGAATCATGTTATGCATGTCATGTACGGTATGATTTACATGCCACTGTCATGGTGCGCTTCCGGCCGTTTTGTTAACTGGATATATACCGAAATTGGTAGGGCACGACTCGAGTGCGTGATGAACATAAGCGACAGGTCATGCATTGTATATACCAGAATATGCGTTTCATTGGCATGGTGTGCACTAGATTGTGCATGCATGCGTGCATGGAAAACATGCGATATATGGTGGACTAGATGCAATGGTATGAATGTTTTCATTTGCCTCAAAGACAAACAAGGCGATGTATGCAGCTCTTTGCTGGCTGCTTCGCATTACATCGATTCCCACAGTGCGTGGGATCTGCCGAATTTTTTTCTTTTTGTAAAGGTAAAACGGAAGGGGAATACACGCTTCCGGTAATAAGCCCTTGTGCTCGAGTCTTACTGTCTATTTGCGTTCTATTCTCTGTGGCATATGTGATTTCCGCGACATTGTGCCGCGTTTTTCTGGGGAACAGTGACCCGCCTGTGATATTACATCGCTTGTCTTTTCTGTTTATTTTTTCTTTCATTCGCTCTTTCATTTCACGTTTTTCCTTCTTTCTTGCTATCTACAATACACTGCAACGCAATGCAATAGGAGCCATATACCGATCCGAATCATTTACTGCACGTAAGCTCTTCGCTCCACCTTTCCTAATAACAGAAAGACCGCATCGTAGGCACCACTAGGAATTGCATCACGGCGGCGTAGTAGTGTTCAGCGTTTTCTCCCACATTTCTTGTGGCGTTTTCTTCGTATTCTGCTTTTATTACTTCTACGGATTCTTGTGCATCATCACCTGCTTCTCTTTTCTTTAACTCTCCATTTCATCATCACTGGCAAAAGGTGCGCTTCCAGTGAGCTCCTACATCTTTTAAGGTGAAAGACTTTGATGCCTCATCAAATGCGAAAATTGACCGTCTGCGTCGACGTCTTCGAGATTTCGCGAGAGCTAGCGATACATCTCAAAACCGGCGTCGCCGTCAACACAAATGATGCAAAGAAAACGACTGAATAGTAAAAGTGAGTCAAAAGTCACGTGATACTCAAACGAATGTGTGTGTGCAGTCGGCGTACCAAAAGTCACATGAGCTGAGTTTAACAGGACTCTATCGTTGACGTCACCATGGGAAGTCATCATGACGTCGCAGATCGCCAGATTTTTTCACGTTATAGTGACGTCATAATGACCTCACAACATGACGTCACATGACGACGTCGTCGCAGGCAAAATCGGACCGATGCACCTTATATCCTTGCGCATACAAGGTGCCGAAAGCTTGTAATGCCTCCGTTCCTGGAGACAGTGCAAAACCACGTTAGCTTCAGAAAGCTCTCGGAGGCAGAGGGGGATGGATTAATACATCGACTGGGAAGAAGTGGTTTTCGCTTTCAAGTGGTCGTAGGCGATTGCATAAGGGACCATGTGAGTTGTTGTTTTCTTTCGCTTCCTCTCTTCATTTTATTACTCACGCGATGGCTCAACCCTACTTGTCAAGAAAGGGTGTATACACAGTCGGCAGCCGAACCAGACGCGGCTCGTCTTTCGACACTATAATCACTCGTTACGCAATCGTCTCTCATCGCAGCTTTAACGTATCCCCTTTTTATGTCCGTTTCTCGAAGTCGCTGTAATAGGCGGCCCTATTCCATCCCGTTTCTCAACACTACGGCTTCGTTGGCTGCCGTTCACTCCCTTCTCTGTGTTTTTTTTGTTTTATCTTCCTGTCGTTATTTTTGTCTATCTTTCTGTGTCTGTCTGTCACTCATCGTTTCATTCTTTCCATCTATATCTAGCTATTTATCCAGCTTTCGTTTTCGATCTACCTTTCTGTGTTACGCGTTACTATTTTTGTCGATGTGATATTTCTTTATATCTATCTGTATGTCTGTGTTTAAGAACGAAGCTGTCGAGGACATTTCTAATTTATTGGCGGTGAAGAGAAGACATATTCCGCGGCCTGGTCAGCAATAAATGTCAACAAAAATAAAGATACTTACCGTAGTTAGGTTAATAGTAACAACAATCGCAGTTGACAGCGAGCCAGTACGCCCTCTTACCCACCTTCATCTTTCCTCTCTCTTTTCTTTCTTCCCTTCAGTTTTGAACGCTGGGTCTTCACAACGGGCAGTTTGCATTCGTTCGTAAGATCTTCCGGCTCTCGCCATGACTGGCGCCAGGCATGTATTTTCTTTTGCTTTCTGCATCATCAGTATTCTTACTATCTGTACAGGGAGCATGCGAGCTATCGAAGTTCGCTGCGAAAAGCAAAGGATCAGAGAATATTTGCATACCACTACCGAGTGGCCTCCAGCATGTTTGCCCTTGTCCGTCACGACCTTCTCTTTTTTCCCCCCTTTTCCCATCTCTAAAACTTCCCAACTCAGTATTGACCAACTGTTTAATCTTTCTCTTTGATTTCACTTTCTTTCTTCTTTCTTTCCTCGCGCAAGTCCTCGATCGTCTGAGTCTTCCACCAACGCATGAGCATGTACTATGTTTACCGAGAAGCCCTCTTTTTTTTGATAAATATTTTTCAACTTCTTCCAGTGGTTATTCAACGTCTTTTATTTTTCACAGCAAAGCAGTATATGCCTAACTTCTGGTGGATCGCGTCCGCGGACAGGATATGCGTGGAACAACAATTTTTCGGCGAACCAATTAACTCGGCTTGCACAACACTTCTGCGACAGCAAAGTGGACATGGCCTAAAAGTAAACATTAGGGTGTACGATTTCGCCGACATGGCAGAATGATGTGAACAATTTTGCCTCAATGACAAGACCACTTGCATAAGAAACGAACGTCATGCCGTTTTTGTACTTTCGAAAAAACGGGCTACAAGATTTCATTTTGACACCGTCGTCAGCCGACGTTGATGAGATAATAATATGCGTCATGCGTAAGAGAAACACCGGAATATTCGAGTCTACGTCTCTTTATTCGCTCAATATAGTCAATGATGATGATATTTAAATTTACTTTGGCAATATTCACTACACCAGACCCACTATAGTCGGCTTCGCTGGTTGGTTTCCATCTGCACAGCAGTGGAACAGATACGGAAAACTTTTTTCATTTTTCTTCATCAAATTGACGCGTTTCCATTTTTTTTTCTTTTTTTTGCTTTGTCGTAAGTCGTTTTTGCCGCAGAACACGCGCGAGCCATACAAGTTATATGTGCACACGTACGTTTGTCGTGCCCAGTATGAGTTATAATTGATAATCTTATCCTTGGTTCTACGGACACAAGTGATGCCTTGTTGCATCGACACTGTGCATGTGGCAAAGCACGCTTTACAGGCATACTCGAAACACGCAGCTTGGCATGGCTAGCCTGCAAAAAACGCGTTTTGTATCGCAAGATGCTGTATTTAGTATTGAGACAGTGTCTTCCAATCTTTCTTCTAATGACATTCGCAAAGTGGTTTTGATTGGCGTACGATCATTACATAATGAAATAAACAGCAATAAATGCAATATAAGCAAGCCGATGAGCCACCAAGAAAATAAACGAAACGTAAAGAATGAAATATACAAACAGAAAAAAAAAAGAATGTACACATACAAAAACAAACTCACAGGGCCCCTTATGCACACACATAAGACGACTGGAAGGCGAAAACCATCTTTTTCTTCTCAGTCCGTGTATTGGTCCTGCGACGCCATCCTCCGGAAGCTTTCTGCACCTAATGGGGTTTTGCATTGCCTCCAGGATCGGAGGCACCTCACCTAGTTTTGCACTGCCCCTCCGTGATCGGCCCACCGTGGACCAAGCTAAGATGCATGCGGTCACGTCATAATGTGATGTCACGTCCCGTGACGTCACTGTGACGTCACTATGACTTCATAATGAAGTCACAAATTTTGACAATCTGTGACACCATATGGTGACGTCTTCACGTGATAATGATTTCTTGCATCAGTCGTGTGGACGCCGACGGGTGCCGCCGATGCGGGACGCCGGTTAATCTTTTCGCGTTTGATGAGGCATCTAAGGCTTCCGCCTTGATAATAATATATCTTAACAAATACAGAAAAATACTACGCAGCAGTCAATACTTTCAGCAGGCCCACGTTTCCATTCAACATCAGTCCCAATAAAATTCTGGCTGTCTTTTTTTTAATTTCATGTACATCACTTCTTATACATCGACTAGCTTTGCTTGTTTAATATAGAACTTTTATTTTAATGAACTTATGTTCCTTCCGCAGTGTAATTTCTTTTATTTCATTCATAACCTAGCCTGAACACTGTAATCAAAACTCAGTTTCCATGGATACCTGCAAAATAGGGCTTTATTAGTCCAGCTTCGGCAACCTGTTGTCTGTTAGTAGTGACCATGATGAACATTTTTATTGAATTCACCGAATTCCCGATTGTCGCTTCGCTGTTACCGTGCGCACATTTCGTAACAAGGAGGTCCACTCAACTATCACGGGCGAAGCTACGTACAATAATTTCGTAGATTTAGGTGTTCCAAAAAGAAAAAGAAAGAAGGTTACGTAATGATATCGGCAGCCGTGTGCACTAAAAAACGAGCACCATTCATTTAATTTTCATTTTAGAACTACTAGACAAATGTGTTTCCATTTTATCCCTACGCGCAACGTACCTCACATCTCGAAAAAAAAAAGAAACGTTTCGCGCGTTATTGGTTTTTCGAAGTTGGCCCATCTCTGTTCGCTTCAAAATGCGCCGCAAGGCACAATACAACGATAACGTCAGCGTTGAATGCTCTGGGACATATTAAATGGTCTTTTTTTAAAAGAAAAGATGGAATGCGCAATGCCTTTCTCAATTTCATTTTCTTCGTGTTTTGAACTCGGCTCTTTGTTGTCTCTTCCATCTTCTCGTCAGGGCTGTAAAAGAATAAGTGATGAAACATAGAACGACCCCCCCCCCCCCCCTTGCTGACACGATTTACAAGAAGCACTTCGTCGAGAGAAGTGTCGTCACCACTCCTGGTGTAGCTTTTGCTCTTTTTATAGCAAAGCTGTCCGAGTACCATTTAGTGTCCTCGTCGTTAAAGTAGTAGTAGTAGTAGTAGTAGTAGTAGTAGTAGTAGTAGTAGTACTAGTAGTAGCAGTAGGCGTCACGCAGGTCAAGGGGCCAGAAGAGGGAGTGAAAAAATGAATAAATAAAACGAAATTATGATGACGGCGCTCCAGATGATTATGATGATGATGCTAAGTGATGATGATTATGATCGTGCTCGAGATGAGAATGATAATGATACTAAGTCGTGATGCTGTAATGATGGATGCTAAATGATGATTATACTCGAGATGATCGTGATAACGATTCTAAGTGATGATAACGCTGATGCTCCAGATGCTGATGTTGCTCGAGACGATGATGCTACGTGATGATTATGCTTGATGTTATTATGATTATGATGTTGATGTTGTTCGAGATGATTGTGGTAATGATGCTAAGTGATGATGCTAAATCATGCTCCAGATGCTGATGTTGCTCGAGACGATGATGATGCGCATGATTTTCTTCAACCAATCACACACACTCACGTGCTTACAGTTTCGTTGTGCGACGGTTTTCGCGGCAAGGAGCTAACTGAGTTTTTTTTGTTTCACTTTCATGCTTTTCCATTCCTTCCGTTTAAACTCCACAACGAAGAAAGAACAAAAAAATTCATAAATAACAAAGAAAGCTCTCCGTATGTTTCCAGCTCATTCATGCAGGCTACGGATGACGACTTGCAAAATGAGCCGTGTGGTGCCGGTATGATGAGCAGTCGTGTTTGAATGCGCTTCGTCGAAGTTTCGACATTCGCAGCTTCGTTTCGTGCCTTCTAGCTCCCTAAATAGAAGGCCTTTAACGAAAGACCTTTAGCAGAAAGGAGCAGCAAATGGTCTTGTTCGGCAGCTCCGTAGTACTTCAAGCAAGTATATATCTTCGTGTACCGAAGGCGGCAATGAAAACCTAACTTTCCTCTTCACCAACCTGCATATTGTTTGCTGTTACTGTTTTTTTCTCTCTGTGAGGGATTTCTCTTGAAAAAGGCGCCTCAGCGTTGTTGCCAGCTTGATAGCATACGCTCACCTCTAACGTGAATAAGAAGAAACAACCTTTCCAATCTTCGCTAAAAAAAAATATTCGTTCTTGCAGACGATCAAGATAAACAAAACCAACTCGGCTCATGCTGAGCCATCTTTCTTTGACAAGAAAAAGCTGTTGGTTTTGTTTGTTTTGGTTGCGCAATTTCACAGGCGCATTTTTCTTTCTGCTTCAAAGTTTAAAAGAATCGTCGCGTTAGTCTTAGACTGAAAGAGTTAGAGCCTCGGGGTGTTGCACGGTGCTCACAGAGTTGGTACTCGAAGAGTGCTGCGAGACGTGCTTAATTTAATATCGCTTGTTTAGTTTTTCTTTCTTTTTTCTTTTTTTGAGGACGTATTGTCGACGTTCCCAGAGCTCAGCAGACGACGCAGAGAGCAGACGACAAAGAAGTGACGTCTGCTTATTCCGGCAGTGCAAAAAGTGTTTGCACGGACTGTCACAGTCGTCGAAGCGTCGATTTGTGTCTGTAAAAGCGACACCTATATCCTATATCAACAACAGTAGGAAAAGAGCTAGGGCCCATCTAAGATATTCTTTAGAATTTGTATGTCAAGGCACGGCTTGAGGGAAGATACGTACAATCTACTGAGAAGAAGTAGCAAAAGAAGTTGGCTTTCGCCTTCAAGTCGTCTTAGGTGAACGCACAAGATACCTTGTGAGCTTTCGTTTTTTATACAATGTGCTTGTAAGGATTCATAGAAAGTACAAGCCACCGACGATCATCGACGATAGTTTTCATTGACTCTGCATTCAGCCTATATGAAAATATGTATATAAAAAGGGGTGGGCATTGTTGTCGGCCGAAACGGCAGAGGAGACGACGCGGAGACGGTAATCCGTGGATGCGCGCGTCTGCACTCCCTCTACAAGCGCATGATGGGCGATAAAGCGTGACTCGTTGCTGCATTTGTAGCCGCACGAGCGCTCGCTTTGTGTCGACGTAGCTAAAAAAAAAGATTCCCGCCTTGAATCGTTTCCGCACGAATGTCTGTTGCGGGGCGCAGAGAGAGACGACCGCATGTCCTGCATTTAAGCATCAAGTAATCAGTCTCCCGCCATTCTTCGTCGACTTGCGCTTCCTTTCGTCTCTCGCGCTTCTTTTTCGTGCCAGGATTTGAATGAGGTACGCAAGAAGGGAAATCGTTTGAGGGGTCGTTTCTTTAGAGGAACAGATCCTTGGGCGAGTTTGTAATGATTCATGATTGTACTTGCACAAATAGACAAGATACACAAGAACTATACAAGACGAGCGCTCTCTTCAAACTAAAGCTTATTTTCAGAAAATGACCAGGTTTTATCGCACAGCAAAACGCAATGCATTGAAGCGCATGCGTGCACAACCACAAACAATAAATAACTATGAGCTAAAAGATAAAACCATAACAGAAAAAGAGCTACCTTTGACGCATGAGGGTCACAAAAATAAGATTCAAAATATGTTGTGAAAAAACACCCAGTCCATGCCAGGCGTGTCCGTGGCTACCGCTGATTTATTGTAGTTATAGTGTGTTTCTAGATCTATTCTAGTGTGTTTTGCGCTTCCAAGTAGCGTCATGGGTCGCTTCTTTGTTACACACAACTAATTAAACCAACAGACAATTAAACCAAGGAATGCACAGGGGAACATAATTTGTTCTCTTCTTAACTGTAGTGTAATGGTTTTTACCGAAATTGAAAGGAATTCAAGTGGACGAGAAATCACAATTTCCGTCGGTGGGATCCGAACCCGCAACCTTCGAATTCGAAGGTTTTCGGTCTACCCTTAGGAGCCACACGAATTTCTTCTTCAGCAAGGGGTAGGGAGGGGGAAGAGGGGGGCAGTGAAAATACTCCTGGGGGAATTGGCGGTAGGGTCTGATTTCTGGCGCTCCAGGGATGTGACGGAGGCGAGTGCAAATTACAGTAACGCAGTAACTGGGATGAATGGGCCATTGTAATGCTAAATATGCAACTAATCCTCAGCATTCCTAATTAAACGACATGGGTCAAGCCGGCGGGACTAGCCGGCGTTCGCCTGTTTTCTTTCTTTACTTTACTTACAGTGTCGACGTTCCGTTAACTGCATCATAACCTAGCTCGTACGTAAACTCCCGGCACGGCCGACCGAGTCGTTTTGTTTGTTTGTCTTTTACGCGTATTTACCTGTCGTGGCTTTGCAGCGCGCTCCGTGTTTTCATAATGAAGATGTACTGATGTCACGCTTCTAGTCAACCCCCCCGCCCCCTCCCGTCTTCCTCTCCCCACCTCCCAATTCCGACATTCCTTCCCTCTCCAACATTGTGCCTCCTCTTCCACCCTAGTTAGGCCCCCCCCTTCTCCCCCCTCTCCCAATCCCGGCATCCTGAGCCTCGTCTTCCACCCCAGTCACTGCATCTGCTTTGCGCAATCGATCACGGAAACTGCGAACGTTAGCTGTTTTAGTTTCGCCACTCTCGAAAGACGCGCGTGATCGCGCATGCAACGCTGCTTACGCACGCTAGCTGGCGCTGTCGGCGGATGCCACGTTAGCTCGCGGACCGTGCCTTGGCTGATAGCGTCGAAGACTGTTTCACTTAATCAATTTTTTGGCCGTGTTTTATCAGTTTTTTTTTTCGCGTGCCCCATCAGAGGCGTGCAAACGCCTCGCACGCTCTTTTTGCGGTCGAAAGGTGTGTTCGTTTTTTTTTTTTTTGTGCGTGGCTGCTCCCTCGTTATTACGTCTCTGGTGAAAAGCATGTGTCAATATGTGTCTGCGCGGCGGGATCTATAGCAGCGTCACATCGTACACAAAAGAACAGTTGTAGCAGAAATAAGGTAGGCCGCTACAGTTGCCGCAGCAAGGTCAGTCTCCTGGCTTACCGTATTTGCTCATATGCTACCAGCATGAGGCGTACCTCCTCAACATGCGCGCTATATCGCGAAGGGACAGTGTGATTTCTACTGCGCTGTTGCACAGCAGAAAGCTATCCCTTGGCAGGCTACGGCAGACATAATGTTTCCAACGTGTTCAGAATCCATTGTGTGTTTGGGGAAGTGATTGACGATTTACAGTGGTAAGTACTCCTCTATGAGAGAGGAGTAAGCCGTAGCCACTGCAGTCTTGAACTTCTCACTGTTTTAGAAGAAAATGCACGGCGATTCAGCTAGAATGCAAGGTACTCCGCTTTGGGACAGATATATAAGCAGTCTCTAATGAAGAATACCGACTTGACCGGTGGGAAGAGTATTTAAAGCTTGCCGAGTGAGCCCGTTGATTTACAAGCAATGATTGACGATTTAGAGTTCTATACTCGGTTACAACCTTACAAAAAAAATCACAGGGTGCCTTATGCATTTGTTTAAGACAACTCGAAGGCGAAAGCCAACTTTTTATTCCATTCAATGTATTCATTTGATCCTATCCTGCCCACTCCCGAAAGCTTTCTGAGCCTAACGTAGTTTTGCACTGCGTCCTGGAGCGAAGGTATTACGAGCGTTCTGAATCTCACCTTGTTTTGCATTGCCTCCGTAATGTCCCCACGTTTGACCAAGCGATGATTTCACGTGACGTCACGTTATGGGACATCATGGTGACGTCACAAATGTCGGTGATCTGTGACGTCCTCACGACGTCAATTGCTCACGTCATCACGTGGTATTTTTTGCGTCACTCATCTGAATGTCGACGACGCCGACGCCCCTCGGTCAATTTTAGCGTTTCATAATCTAATGCTCTCGCCTTAAAGGGGCCCTGCAGCCCTTTTCCAAGTAACCATCGAATGGCTTCATTAAAGGAGTTTAATGCCCCACGTATCAAACGGCGCAAAAAAAATGTTTAGAATTCGTCAAGTACGAGCGGAGCTACAGAGATTTGTCGCACGCTGTAAATACTTTCTCTGTTCTCTCGTTCCGACGAGTGCGCTGGAAGCTAAGCAGGAAGGAATGGCATGGGGGAAAGAAGTTATATCTCGCTCGTGTCATGACCTTGAGCACTTTCGTTTTTTTTTTTCTTCGAACGCACGGCGTACTTTCATTTTGATCACGAGCGTGCGCGTGGGCACGTGGCGACCTTCCGCGGCGGCCTCGGTAACTATGCAGCTCACGATGCTCAAATCAGCCAATGGCCGTGAACTTCGATATATGGTGCGGTCATTTGGGTATATGACGTCATTTGTTGAGAGAAGGGGGAACGATTTGTTGCCGACTTTGAAAATTAATTGTAAGTCGCAGGCCGCGTGCTGTGCTACAATGTTTGGCTCACATGTTCACAGGAGTCTCGACTAACGATCGGCAGTGTTTCCTGGCCACGCTTAAAAAGTGTTGCAGGGCCCCTTTAACAATGTCGTCTCCGCCCACAGAACAACGACGCGTCTGCCGATCACCCGTGAAAGACAGTCGCGCTAACTGGTTCCGCTGAAACCGTAATTACTCTTTGTCGGCTAATTTCACTACTGCGCATATTAAGAGCGAAAGGTTCGTCGTTACTGCCTAAGACGTTACGCTTGGCTGAGCAGCGAATCAGAATCCCTGACGAAATTTACCAGGACGGTCAAGTGTCCGACCCAGCATCAGCTACACAAACGTGTGTCCGTAAGGAAAAGTCAACAATATGAAGCGTCCATGTGAGTAAGCACTATTGGATGGACCACTCATAGAAATTTTACGTGGCTGGGAAAGCAATATGGCTGTCGGAGGAGCTAACTGTAACCGAGTATGCCAGTAGGGAAGTATCGAAGTGCCCTGATACTATGTTCTTTACCATGGGATAGCTGTAAGCTGTTTCTACAGTTCAAGCCTAGACTGCAGTTTTGCACTGAGTACTTTTACCATCGACACTCACCAGCTCCGCGAATTAAAGCCTATCTCGCCCCGCAACCTTCCGTACCAATCAAACTTTCGCTGCCGGTTGTGTAAAACCGTTCTTTTAAGGAAATCGAAAAAAATCGAGCGCTTGCTCCTATTGCAGAGATCATATTGTTGGATGCGCGGCTTTTATTGAGTTACAGTAATGCGGCGTCACGAAAGCCGGAAATTGCATTTTATTTCTCGTAATTTATCATCCGGTTATACCGATGCGCAGAAGGAAGCCAGGCCGCATAGCTTACAAGGTCACGGAGCAAGATGTATTTCGGGAACGCTCGAAGCTACTCTGCACGCGTCTCAGCAATGCGTCTGCACCGCGTTCACACTGCACTATTAAAGGCTCATTGACATTTGCGACAAGCGTCGGTCGCGCAACCATTTGCGAGTGCCTACCAAAAAAAAAAATCACAGCATATCCACGGAGTGAATGATGATGAGTGGGCGAAGCTGCGGAGGTTCATCGGTAAACCGTGAATCTTCCGTGAATTCTGCCCAGTACATCATCACCGACGTGAGATCGGGCGCGTTTATACTAAATGTTCGATGAGTTATGACGACTTGCAGCGCACTTTAATTTTACATGTACGCTGTGAATTTTCATTGTTTAGAAAACCATTGCTTAGAAAACATCTGGCGTCTTTCGTTAAGCAGCTGGCGTCTTTTCGTTTTGCTTTAGAAACATCTGGCGTTCTTTCGTTTTGCTTTTACAAAACATCTGGCGTCTTTCGTTGGTTTATTTCATCAATCAACGGCGTTTTGAACAAAATTTTTATTGTTTAATCACGCACAGGAGAAATCTCACCAGGCACTACCTTGGAGGTAAAGAATGGCTGCTAATGGGAATGAGAGACAGAAGAAGTCGGCTTTTAGCTAACGCTGCGAATTTTTTTATTGTTCAACAACGCACAGGAAAAATCTCCCACCGGCAGGGGCGTAGCCAGAAATTTTTTTCGGGGGGGGGGGTTCAGCCATACTTTATGTATGTTCGTGCGTGCGTTTGTATGTGTGCGTGTATATATACGCAAGCAAAACTGAAAAATTTCGGGGGGGGTTTGAACCCCCCCAACCCCCCCCTTGGCTACGCCCCTGCCCACCGGCACCACATTGCAGGTCAAAGCGTAAGACTGGTTACATACTACGCTACGAGGGACGAACGGGTGCCGCTATAAGGAGCTTCGCCCCTAAAAGCGACTAAAGGCCACGGGTGTTCATGCCTAGTAGGAGTTCGCGATGGCTGCAGTCTTGCGTGGCCACGCGTGTGCTTTGTAGGAAGTGTAAACGCCACACCCATTGCATGTTCTTATGTAGAATGCATCAGTTTTTTTCTATTTCAGAAATACCAGCGTAAAATATTATAGGAGATAGGTGGTGTTACAAAGCGGACTCAGTTTTGTCTCGATTTCCTTTTGCATTCAATTTTAAAAAATTCGCTGGGTCCCTTATACACTCACCTAAGACGACCGGAAGGCGAAAGCCATCTTCTTTTCCTTCTCCGTCGATGTATTGTTCCCGCCCCGCCACCCACCGAAACTTTTCTGCACCTAACGTGGTTTTGCATTGCCTCCAGGATCGGAGGCACCTCAACTGGTTATGCACTTCCTCCACGACCGGCCCACCATTGACCAAGCTACGATGTCATTTGATGACGTCATCACGTGACGCCATGATGTCATATTTCGGCGATCTGTGACGTCATGATGACTTCATGTGGTGACGTCAGCACGTGATGATTTTTTGCATCCCTCGTGTTGACGCCACGGACGCGATACGCCGGTCGATTTTGGCGTTTGATGAAGCATCTAAAGCTTTCGCCTTAATAACTACACTTTACTTAGGGTAGACTAAGTCTCATTTTGAGCATCACCATCATGACCATCATCATCAATTAGCATCAACACCTCGAACATCATCATCATGATTTCGAGCATCATCGTTCCTTCATTTTATATTAAAGCGAAGGCCTTAGATGCCTCAAAAAACGCGAAAATTGACCGCCGTCCCGCGGCAGCATATCCCGTCGGTGGCGTCGCACGAGTGATGCAAAAAAATCATCACGTGATGACGTCGCCATATTACGTCAATATGACGTCACCGATCATCAAAAATTAGTGAGATCATTATGACGTCGTCATGAAGTCACAGCGCCGTAACGTAACGTCACATGACGACGTCATCACATGACATCGTAGCTTGGTCAAAACTGGGCCGATCACGGAGGCGGTGGAAAAGCACGTTAGGTGCAGAAACCTTTCGGCGTGTGGCTGGTAAGAATCTATACAGCGACGGAGAAGAAAGAGATAGACCTTGGGAGTTTTATTTCTTCATTCACCTCCTCCCTCTGGTCACGTGACCTGCGTTGTAAGATAAGAAATAGAGCATTCGAGAATTTTTCTTCGTTTGTTTCTTTCTCTCTTTTCGTTATATGCCCCACATTCCAGCAACTGCTTGATTAAGAACCAAACAGAACAGATAGAAGAAAGAGTGTAGGAGGGTGAAAAAAGGCGGTTCGCGGAAACGCTCGAAACTTGACTGACCAGAAAGCGGACACTCTTGCCCGTATTGTGTATTCATGCGAAATATATTTTGGTTATCAGTTTTTTTACCTCTCCTGGTTCACTTACTAAAACTGTCATTCGTACTCTTTCTCTCTCTCTCTTTCTGTGATTTTCCTTGATGTAACTTAACATTTTTCTTTCTCCTTACCTCAGCTGCTTCCCACCGACCATGGTTTCCAGATTCGGGGTCGTACTCCAGGGTAGGCCAGCGTTCTTTTTTTTTTCCTTCATACTACAAGACTGCGGCCATAAATAACCGCTTTAAGCAGACGGGCCCTCTGTCCGTCTATCTTTTTTTTTCGATAACGCTTTTTTCTGCCCACGCATTCGCAAATATCTCTCTATACCCGCTGTGAGAAGAGGCCGTAGAGGAACGCATGAGCTCTTTCTATCACTGCTGTTTAGTTCATTTTGTTCGTTTTCTCATATACGTACCTCAAGTTATTTCAGTTAGGACTGCCCTGTCCACCGACAGGGAGCGCGCCTAAGCGTAACGCGCATGGGCGTATCTATGGTGACGTCAGAGCAGGAAGTTGCGCTTGTTGTCATGGCATAACACTGGACGGCGTAGAAATGACAGGACAAATACAGAAGTGGCAATTGACCGTGTTTGCTATACAGGCCACCGCCAACGTCAAGAGATGAAAAATATGTGAACGGGGCGTGTCGCTGGAGCTAACGCTTGACAAGCGGACTTGTCTTCTTCAAAGCTGCAACTCGTTAACGTTAATGACAACGTTAACTAATCTTTGCTGGTTTTTTTTACGTGCCAAAACCGCAAAAGCTCACAGGGTGCCCTAAGCAATCGCCTTGGATGAGCCAAAGCGAAAGCCATCTTCTATTCTCTTCTCAGTCGACTTATTGATGTCGTTGTATGAAAAAAGAAATTAATGCTATACGAAGTGAGGCTCGCCAATGGATACTCTCAGTTTGAACAGCGTTCCTGTTGCAAAGGCGGCCGAAGCAGCGAAGGAAACTAGCGTGCTTCAACTGTCGAGCTGTGACACTGGATAGTTCGCGCTCATCTTCTGTTTGTTCGTTTAGCGGCGTCCCTTCAGCTCGAGTGACTTTCGTACGCTCGGTAACATGAGCGCGGACATCAAGGTGAAAGCGTGAAACATTCCTCTTCCCCTCACCGCGAGAAAACCGCGCGAGCAGACAACGGAAGGGCAATGTTCTCGCTGCGCAAATATAAGAAGCGAGCGAGCTCGATGACGACTTTTAAATGCGCCCGTCGCGCTGCTAGCGCCATCTCGCTGGTAATGAAGAAAGCTTATTATCGCCTGCCGTCTGTGAGTCCATGCAGCGGTAAAGGGTATGTATATAACGCTCGCCGTTAGCTACGCGGAGGATCTGCGTTTCGTGGCGTAGTGGATAGCGCCACTCGCTGCGGAACAAGAGGTCCCTGGTTCGATTCCGCGCTTCGGAAGCATTTTTCTGAATTATTTTTCTTTGGGGCTTTTATATATATATACATACTTATACATATACGGTGCATGACGGCGACGGCGACGGCAAAATCCAGCCGAGACTGTCCATATAATTGCTATCGCAATAAAAGCAGCTCGATACTTGCACCACGCCCATCAACCGCAAACGACTCACGAAACAAATACTACAGGATGACCACGAACTAATAACGGTAACAGCTTGAAACTCGCTCCGCTGCTCAAAGACAACGAAGGACGCTCGAAAAGAACGCATACGTACACATAGGACGAGCGCGAAATAACAACTGTCCCAGTTACATATTCGTGATTGAGTGACACGCTACAACCCAACACTCTTAGATATTCTTTGTTTTCTTGAAAACTGCGGCGTGTGGAGTGGCACCTCCGTGTCTCCTGCCGCGCGGTGGCGTTCCACATCGCACGTGGGTACAGAAATGGGCCACTTTTTAGTGCGCGTCTCAAGCGCAACTTTCAAACAGAAGCAAAATGTATCATTGCTTTAAAGCGCACCGTGCAGGCAATCTCGCGGGTGATATTGCACACGTGGAAGCTCCTCCGACATCTGCATACCACCAGCGTTAAATGGTGTATATAAATAGATCACCGTTATTATTCCGCAGAACCGGTGGCGCGTGGCCGAGTTGGTCAAAGCGGTGCGTTGAGGAGCGAGGGGTCGCAGGTTCGAATCCGGGTGCCGCACTTAAAAAAAATGTTTTTCTTCTGATTTATTTTTGTTGGTTTTATTTATATATACGTATCCTGGGCATGACGGCAATGGCGACGGCGACGGCAAAAATCAGCCGAGAGTGTCCATATAATTGCTATCGCAATAAAAAAAATAGCGCAGCTCGCACTAAGTCGCGCAAGTATGGGTCACAGCAGATCTGGTGGGCACGTTTCAGCTTCTCCTGTTAACCATCCGTACAGAATGATTGGGCGGTGATTGAGCGCGTGCCGGTTAATGATGATGATAATTTTTTATGTACGACACACGGCAAACCTCGACCATGAAGCTCTGTTCTAAAAAAAGACACCTCCCTGTGAGACAGCGATCAAAGGAGAAGTCAACGCTCCCTAGTTAAAAAAGGCAGATTTCCAGCAGCAGAACAAAAAATTTAGCTATGCAAGAAAACAAAAAAAGACGAAAAAAAAGACCAAGTCAACTATGTACGTCCTCCTTTGCTTCAGGGATTGGCGCAACTTCCCAGAGATGGCAGCTTGTTAGGCGGGCATCGATCGGCAGGCTTAAGTGCTGCGTTAACAAAGGGACAGCAAACTAATAACGCCCCTTTCGTAAACATCAGGCACACCTCGGTTCCTCTATGCAATAGGGGCCGAACAGAATTTGCGCGCTCATCTTTGTCGCCTAATTAACAGCGTGGTATTCTGGGAATCGTTCTGGAAGTAGCAAAAAGGTCTAGGAACAGCGCTAAGTGTGTGTATACTATAAGACAAGAGAAAAGACTGGACATTTATTTATCATCGAGTACACGATTCAAGGACGCCGACAGAACGCGGGCGCATCTATCACAAAACTTCCGAGAGCTCGGGCCAATGACGGCACGGTATTCGTCACGAGAAAGGAAACTAAGGAGCAGCGATGCCTTAAGTGGCGCCATGCCCAAGCCGTTGCGGATACAAGATCAATCACTGCCCAATCAAGGCACGAAGAAGAAGAACCGGTCTGGACAGCTCATCTATTAGCGAGCGTTCTAACTCGCGAAGACCTTCATCACGAAACACATCTCCGAGTCGACGCTCGATAGCATCGCTCAGGCAGCAACAGTCAAAGAAGAGACGAGAGGCAGACTGGAGAACATACACAAGAGATGTACTTCGATAGAGTGAATCAATCCACAGGCCCACCCTGCGTAGAGGGCAGACTGGCTTGATTACCTAAAGGAGAACCACCGCCTCCAAATGCTGCTGCTCCGAGATGTTTCAGTAAACCGACAGAACGACCGAACAAAAATGAAGTGAAATATGCTGTCATCAAAGTGGAAAAAAAGAGAGCTTGGCCGCTGGCCGGAACGCAAACGCCACTCACAACTCAAGGCAGAGGAACACTGTGGAGCAGAGCATGAAAGTAGATTAGATTAGATTAGATTAGGTTAGATTAGATAGATAGATAGATAGATAGATAGATAGATAGATAGATAGATAGATAGATAGATAGATAGATAGATAGATAGATAGATAGATAGATAGATAGATAGATAGATAGATAGATAGATAGATAGATAGATAGATAGATAGATAGATAGATAGATAGATAGATAGATAGATAGATAGATAGATAGATAGATAGAATAGATAGATAGATAGATAGATCCCACGAGGTGGATGAAGGCTTACGAATCAGAAAATTAGTATCTACCCGTTTACCCATCTGCCACTTTTTATAGCGGTAGTAACTATAGGACACTGTGGGCAGGTGTCTGCCGGCGCCATAGGCGCTTCCCGGCCGTTCTTTATATATATATATATATATATATATATATATATATATATATATATGAAACTCGCAGAGAAAATAGGCATGAAATTTCTCCGAAATGCGTGGCCGGGGATTCGCTCCGTGACGCGAGGCGTTGAATCACTAGGGCGTAGACGCGCACATCCTCCAGCATAACAAATACAAACTATTCGTATACACCTTTAAGAGTACCGTAAACCGGGCTAGTTGGTATTCATTCATTATGTAACATACGAAAAGGACGAGAAAAACTTTCTAATGGACACATAGGACGCAACGATGTGTCATGTCTCATGTGTGCCTTAGAAAGATTTCCTCGTCCTTTTCGCGCTGTTACATAATGATTGTATACACCATTTACCGGTAGTGGTGTACAGATCTCCGAGGTGCTGCAGCGTGGCTGAGGCTCCTTGACTATCACCCGCGAGATGGCGCAAAGGGCCAGAGCGTTCCCGAAAATCTGACGTGGTGTCTTGCGCATTTGCTTGCTTGCTAATAATAATAATAATAATAATAATAATATCTGGGGCTTAACGTCCCAAAACCATGATATGATTATGAGAGGCGCCGTAGTGGAGGGCTCCGGAAATTTCGACCACCTGGGGTTCTTTAACGTGCCCCTAAATCTAAGTACACGGGCCTCAGACATATTCGCCTCCGTCGAAAATGCAGCCGCCGTGGCCGGGATTCGATCCCGCGACCTTCGGGTTAACAGTCTAGCGCCATAACCACTAGACCACCGTGGCGAGGCTTTCTTGCTTGCTTGATTCTTCAATCGTGGCTCCTACCCACTATGAGGATTGGCCATGAAACCGGCGGTTAATTCAAGGGGGGAATTTAGAATTTAGACAGGTAGCGGGATCGAATCCCGGCCGCGGCGGCCGCATTTTCGATGGTGGTGAAAATGCTTGAGGCCCGTGTCTTAGATTTAGGTGCACGGTAAAGAACCCCAGGTGTTCGAAATTTCCGGAGCCCTCCACTACGGCGTCTCTCATAATCGTATCGTGGTTTTGGGACGTTAAATCCCAACAATTAGAATTTAGACAAAGAACAGCAAATTATCGGTCGTCTAGGGTGTATAAAAAATTGAAGAATGATTAGTTTATGTTCCAATAAAAATAACAATAGAACAATAATATGGGATGCAATCAATTAGCGACAAGAAGTCAGAAGTACCAAATTTTGAGTTGGAATAAATTAACAAGGAATTCTTCTTGTGTCACGAAGAAATTCGCAGACGGCTATGCAGACGTTCCTGTTGTCGTGGCCCAGAGAAGATGCCCCAAGGGAAAGAATATTTTCAGGGTTAAGAGGAACGCTTAATTTCGTGAATAAGATTTCTAAATGTTTTTTTCCTATGGTTAGTGAAACGATGGCAATGAAGTAAAAAGTGTTCGATGTTTTCAGGCTCTCGCCTAAGACGACTCGAAGGCGAAAGCCATCTTCTTCTTCTTTTTGTTTTTAGTTAGTTGTACTGTGAATTTTTTATCGACAGTCATGATGTTTGGGTCACGTATATACATAATAGCGAAAGCTGTTACGAGATCAGAACAAGAGCCGATTCTGGGGCCATAGTTTCCCGCTGCCGCTGGTGCGCGTAACCACACTCGCGCGAAATAAGATAAAAATGAAGCGAAAAAAAAGTCTAGGAACGGGTGGGATGTGAGCCCGGGCCCTACGCTAGGCAGTCGAGTATTCTACCGGAGAGCCACGCAGGTGCTCGAAACTCCTTTGCAAAAATGCCCTATACAGGTATGATGCCGGATAAGCAATCGTGTTAACCTATGTAATATAGCGTAGTAGACGAGTAAAATAACAACCAGGCGTCACACAATGCGAATTGCGCAACGAGTGACCGACTCGTTGATTGCTTACTACCAATTAAGAAAAGCTCAGCCATAATTCTTCATTGTCATCAGCCACAGCACAAGAGAAGAAGAAATAGCAGAGAAGGAAAGGCAGGGAGGTTAACGAGTATAGGACAACCGGTTTGCTACACTACACATGGGGACAGGGTGGGGGAGATTAAAGATGGAGAGGAAAGAGAGAGAGAAAGATAGAAAGATAGCGCATGACACAGCTCACACAGAATCAGTCGGTCACTCTTGCGTGGTAGTCGGTCATTCTTGCGTGGTACGCGACATTTCTGTCACAGCCTCTTGTCCAAGTTCGTCTCTTAAAAACCTCAGCAGTGCCTTCGTCGCCTTCAGCTGTGATGTCTTCTGTTGACGACATGCAAGGCAGCACAAATTGCACACAATGCCTTACAGATGTGTAGCGGGTACCACGCTTCTCCGCAGAATGACGAACAATGGCATAGTGGGTGCTTCCCTACTTCATGAAAGTTACGATGATTTATAGCGTAGTCGGTTCATTGCACGTGTACTTGTATTAGTTGCACCAAGAGAGCCTACAACGGGCTCTAGAAAGGCCGCTCTTCCAGCTTTCGCTGTGACTGTGCTGCGTGTTCCGCGTGGGCCTGGCAATTTTTTCGACCGTTCGTGTTGACGCCGACGCCGCCGGCCACTTTTCTCTATTCTACGGCTTTCGCCTTGAAATATATCTAGCTCCGTGGTCTTGTGAGCTTCCCGGCTGGATTTCTTGCTGCTCTGGTTTGTAAGCAAATGTAAGCGGCTGGATTTCAACCTGCGCAATGGTATAAGCGACTAACAATTTACGACGAAATACAACATATATTGTGGCAGTTTCGAGTTGGGATTAGTAGAAATTGTAAAAGAGGGACTCGCCCACTGACACATTCCCTTTGCTTGATGCAAGAGCTCAGGATTTTACCTGTTCCTCAGAGCAACGTTGTAGCACAACTGACAAAAAAAACCTTGTGCGTGATACAAGGTTTCGGTGCAAGATAGACTTCAAAGATGAAAGTGGTGTTGCTCTAAAAGTAGTATCATCGTAGTATTTAACAGGTCGGGTCAGTGTTCGGTAAGACGTATTAGGAATTTTGTGTGAATGACCGTGTTAGAAAAAGAAAAATTACGCCATCTCCCGCTAAAGGGAACCATGTGTGGATGCGAAGCAGCGGGGTGATGGTTCGCTTGAGCGGGAGGCGGTGTAATTTTTTAGATGCGTAGCAGCTCTTTGACTAGCCTGTGTAACGCTGTCACTCCGTCCGCACAAACGCGAGGCAACGCGCTTCCCTCGGCGCAGGTGTTGGAGCGGTGCCAAGTAGGTCACGCCGCAGCTTCCCTCGCAGGTGCGTGCGTACGTCACTCTCTCCCTCACCCGTCGGAGCGCCCGCAGCTGCCTGCTCCAACTGCTCCAACGCCCGCTCGCCTCCCGTGTCTGCGTTTCAAACAAACGTTTACACCAGTAAATGATACACCGAGTTTCGCTTCAAACGAATCTCCCAGCGCTCACCGCAGCACCCGCGTTAGCGCCGCTCAACCCGTGACGCCACCCGTGCGCAACGCTGCTGCTTCGCATCCCATCAGGGTTCTCTTCGGGGAGATGGTCCAATTTTATTTAGGAGCTGGCTCGCCAGGTTCTTAAAGGGACACTAAAGGCAAACATTAAGTCGACGTTGATTGTTGAAATAGTGGTACAGAAACCTCGTAGTGCTACTTTTATGCCAAGGAAGTGCTTATTTTGAAATAAAATCACGTTTTAGTGGTCCGCATCGCGTTAGCGCACTTCAAATCACCCGCCTGATAGCGGTATTTCGCACGTCACTGTTGCCGTGCCCAACGTTGCCCGCCTTTACTGCGCGGCGGCGTGCACGATTCGGGCATCCGGCAACATCACATGCATGCGGTATTTTGTCGAACTTTCTGTCAGCGCGACTTTCACGGGCGTGCAAAACACACGCGGCAGTACGCGATACCAAAACTACCACTGAGACGCGACCGCGTGAGCGAAGCAGGGTGCCGCGCGAAGCGCAGTTCGCCGAAAACGGAACTTTTGAACCACGCGCACCGTTCCCCATGGCAACGCCAAAGAGGTTTTTTTTTCCATGAATCAAACAGAAACGAACAAGCAGCATTTTATTACGTCTCTTGATGCACGGAAGTTTTTTTTTTATTGCAGTTAGTTGGATTACTAGTGATTATTGTATTCAGACTCTCCCACGTCATCGGGATCACTTACAAAATGTCCCACTCGTGGCGCTCATCGTGTGATACATTTAGCTTAATTTCTCGGTAAGTAGGGCACTGCTGTTGATAATACTGCCGTTTTAGACGTTGTCGTACATTGAGCTTTCACTCTGACATAAATTGTTATTTGCCTTTAGTGTCCCTTTAACCTGGGGCGAAGTCCCGCGCCGTAAGCTGCATTTATCCACCCATTCAAAGCGTCGTGGAACGCGAAGAGGAACGCTACGCGCGTCGTGTCTTCCCTCTAGTCTGGCCGTTAATTCTCACAGGGCGAACGGAGAACGCGGTCGACAAGCGCGTGAGGGGGGTTCACCCACTTTTTATTTTTACCCTCAAATGCTAAAATTTGCTCTGGTGTTCTTGTTATTTAAACTTAATGATACACCGCCTATTTCATCCTTGCGTATACCGCATGTAGCATGGATAATAATTACAGCAATGTATTTCAGTGACGCCGAGGCTTTGGTGAAAGTGGCGTCATGTTTACTTCGAGAGAATTACGCGTGCTTTGCATCTTTGCATAATCGAGTCATCGAGTCAAGAAGCTGAAAAAAATCAACCATAGCGATCCCAAGTGCCCTCGCGAAAATGGCTTGAGCCGATTTTAAAGGAAGTTCTTCACGATGATGTGATCGGAGAATGAATGAATGAATGAATGAATGAATGAATGAATGATGCTCCTCTTGCAGTCTTGTACTTTGAGACCCTGACCTGTACATTTTATGTGATGTAACTACCTTGCCATTTAAAAAATGATTACTTGATTGCTTGATCGATAGGTTGCTTGATTGACTGTTTGCTTGATTGATTGGATATATAAAATGTTATGAAATTCATCAATGAAAGTAACAGCGCTCTCGCAACAGACGAGGTGAAATATACCACAGAAAGGCAGAAAGAGAGAAAGAAAAGAAGGAAGCAAGGAAGGAAGGAAGAAACCCTACTGAAACCTTCCGTCTACCGTTACAATAATTCCATATGTTTCTGTAAGATTCTTACGGAAACATTTGGCAAATACATGGAATATGTATGAACTTTAGGCGGATTCGATAAGGAAAGATGAAATTATTGGATTGGCTCACAACAAGGCCGAGATATCTCGTATGATTGCTCGGATAATGGCGTTGACTTTTAGCTCAAGGTTATTTGAAGGGCGCCGACAACGAGAGCTTTTCCAGGGAATACACCTAAGCTAACTGGAGGAAAGTAGCGCAGATATCTGTTTAATATGAAAAAGAATCATATAAAACTCCCAGGGTCCCTAATCCATTCGCGTAACACGACTAGAAAGCGAAAGCCATCCTTTTCTTTTTATTCATCCCCCTCGCCACCCGCCCTCCGAAAGCTTTCCGCACCTAACCTGGTTTTGCACTGCCTCCGGGATCGTAGGCATTGCAAGCTTCCAGCACCTAACCTGGTTTTGCACTGCCTACGTGACCTTTGGCCAAGCGACGATGTCGTGTGATGACCTCAAATCGCGACATAACGTTATTTGACGTCATAGCGTTGACGTGATGTCACAAATTTCGGCGGTCTGTGATGTCATTATGACGTCATGTGGTGACGTCATCGCGTTATTACGGCTTTTTGCATTAGTCATGCTGACGCCGCCGTCGTAGGTCCATTTTCGCGTTTGGTGAGGCCGCTAATGCGTCGAAATGATATAAAAGTGCGAAATTCACTGCGAGGATTCCTATCGAGGAAGTCGATATACGACGGTGAAAGATATTTAAGCATAAAACTATGCTTATCGTACAGATGCGCTTCTTGATTGCATTGAAGCGATCATCTGTTTAGCCCCAAAGTGATCGTACATAACAAGGTGTGTTACAAAAACCGTAGAAGATAATTAAATCTAACTGGATAAGGAAGAGACGCGAAATAAATTAGTTTATCCTTAATGAGTTGAGGGGGCGAAAACGAACAAGCTTCATTGTTCATTCAGGAAACGCTCCCAGTAAACGAGATGCGTGACCCTTTTAAGCCGCGCAACGAAAAAATAGAAAGATAGAAAGGTGGTTTCGAGGGTTAATTCGATTTTGCGGGCATCTTTAGGGTATACTTGCGATATACTTAAAGGGACACTAAAGAGAAACAATGAATCGGTTTAGATCGATAAATTGTGCTCTCAGAACTGTAATGTCGTTAATTTTGTCATCATATGTTTATGAACAGAGGAAAAAATCAAATTAAAAGCTTCATTTTTAAATTTCTCGCCAAAATTTTCCCGCCTGACGTCACGGATTTCAAAGTGCATTTATCGTATTTTGGCGCCATTGGCGCAACACAATTACCCCAAACTTGGTATGTTAAGTCTATGGCCGTCTGGGATGACAATGTACTTCATTTTTACCGATTAGGAACTACGTAGTCCTTAGTAGGTGCCGTCAAAAATGTGACGTCACGGCGAATGGTGCGGAAACGTCAAGGCGGCGTCGCCACCCACATTTTGTTTTTGCGCGTTTTCTCGCTTACTAAGCGTCTTCTCGCAGCAAGTGTGGTGTTTTGGGTATCGTGAAAGAGTAGTTTACTTATACGAGAAAAATCGTTTTGCTCTATAGTGTGCCTTTAAACGTGGACGCTTCAATTTCAGGAGGGACGTGGTGCGGGCGTGCTGGTATGTTCATGTGTGTCTACGTTTGTCCTGTCTTTTATTAAGGCGAAAGCCTTAGATGCCTCACCAAACACAAAACTTGACTGGTGGCGTTGGCGTTCAGCGGCGTCGGGGACGAGTGATGCAAAAAATTGTCATCACGTGATGACGCTACCATAGCGTCACAGATCGCCAAAATGTGGGACGTCATCGTGTGACATAACAGCACATGATGACGTCATCACAAGACATCGTAGCTTGGTCAAAGGTGGTCCGATCACGGAGGCAATGCAAAACCAGGTGAGGTGCCTCCGATAACCACGTTAGGTGTGTAGGATTTCGAAGGGTGGTGAGGCAGGAATACTGAGAAAGAAAGATGGATGTCGCCTTCCAGTCGTCTTAAGTGGACGCAAATGGGACCCAGTGAGTTTTTACGCTACAAGGAAACATACTGGGTGCGTTCAGGTAAGAACGTCGGTGCATGTCGGCGGACCCCCTTTAATTTCGCCGAAAAAAGATATATTTTGTGTTTCTGGTCCCCAGGGCCACGAAACCATTCTTAGTTTTGCGAAAAAAATTGTTGCGTTTGTAAAAACAAAAAAAAAATTCGGAAGTCTCCCCTCAGCAGAACCGTTTTTGCGAATTGCGCAAAAATGAGATTTGGCGAGGTCCTACAAAATAAATATTGTAGCTGTGAGTCTCACAATTTTTCTTGGCATACTACGAATAACGTATGTTTATCAAATCTTGTTATCTTGCAATTTTGTAGGTCGTATTTTGCGAAAAAAAATCACAAATACGGCACATTGCTCAATAACTCTCTAGTTTCAGATTTTTTGCTTCGCGTCTATGATACTCATAATTGTCAAGGTTTTACAGAGTGTTTCTACACATCAGTTTAACAATTATGTTAAATATGATAGCCGAGAATGTCAAACGCAAACGAAACATGCATAAGTGACGGCTTGTCTATAAAAATGCAATACTTTGAAATGCAATTAAAAAAAGCCATCTTCCATTTTCTTTAATCTCACCAAAATTAAAGCCCAAAGCGTGCTTTAACTGAGTCTGTAAAGGCATATGGTATTATTTTTGTGAGATCGGAGTTACAAAGCCGCCAAAGTACCCAAATTGACGTTCCCGCCCAACCACTTAAGGTGGCGGTTCCACTACCACCATCTTGCCAATAGTTCGAAAAACGACAACAGACGACGCCACTCATCCACGTTTGCAGAAAGCGAGAAAATTGCGCGCAAGTATGGTCAGCGTCTCCTCGCGCGTGTTTTATATGTTATATGTCGCGCTAGGTGACGGAAATCTGCCGACAAAAAGCAAGGAGCACAAACGCGGACGGCGTCTTTCACCTACAATCGGGGCCAACTGTTGGCGTCGTTTCAACGACATGACCATAAGTGCCCCAGTTTGTAAGGACAAACGCTCGCTTCCTATTGCAGCCCTTGAGAAAGGACAGCGCAGCGTCTAAATACAAGCGCTTGAGAACAAAAGAAAAAAAAAACACGCACACACACGCACACTGGTGCGTACAACAGCGTGCACTCACACACCCACACACACACGCTCTCACCCACACGCACGCGCTACGCTCTCACTAACGCACTCACTCACATAATATAATGTGCCTCAGTGAAATAGTATTGAACAAAACATCAATGAAACGCTTCGCAGCGTTTCAGTGGAATTGCACGGCCGCTACTAAAACAATCATTTTGGTTCATTTTAGCGACCGTGCCAGTGACTTTTATAGCATCGCGCGAGCGCATGTCTTTTGTGTGTGTGTGTGGGTGGGGGGGGGGGGGGGGGGGGGGGGGGCGTGCTTTTGCTTATTACAATTGGAGGAGGAAAAAATTGACAGACTGATTTCAGCAAATTATAATTCGAGAGTTATCTGCGAAATTTCATCCTCTCAAACTGCAATAAACGGTTACCAAAATAAAGTACATCTTGATGATCAGTTGAACACATGACTACCACTAATTACCGGAGTTAGAACTTCCTAGAACACATGCTTCTGCCAGCGAGACGTCTGACAATGAATGCGTTTGCGTGAGAAAGAAGACAATGATTTTTCCATGTGAGGCATGATTTTTGTTCTCTTGGGAACAGTAATAAACCAAGATGGTTTGTGCGTTGGAGGGCAAGACACCCCGTTATTTTCGTCTCTTTGTTCTCATTTGTAACCTTTCGCGACGCTGTGCAGGCGCGTTCGTGGTCGCCTCGCACGAGCGTTTACAACGATGAAAGCCAGGCGCAAGACGCGCGTAGTCACACATACTGCTGACTGAACTTCTTGTATAGCTTCCACAGCGTTGCATATATTGTATGAAACTGAGTATAGGTACATCGGCCAGCGTAGGCGTGCACACGAGGGGGGCTGGGCGCCCCCCCCCCCCTTGGGAGGGAGAGAATACAACATTTATTGGTAGAAATAAGTCGCCATTGGGGGTGGGCCTCCTAGTCCGGAAGACCATTGGCTCTTGCCGCCGCCCGGGCACGACGGTCGACCAGGGCTTGTTGCTGCACTGGGTCAGACCTGGACAGGGTCGCCTTGGGGGCTTACATGACCGGTCATGTAGGCTTTTACAGAATCCAGTTTTTATTTATGCTTGTTCTATAAAAGCATGAATACACTTATTTGTTGCGGAAAGCTGTGGTTTTCCTTTATTTTGACTTACAGGCACC